>NW_022900928.1:135390548-135393900 GCF_012274545.1 Fukomys damarensis | reverse complement strand
GGGGCGCCGAGGTGCTGTGCTCGCGACCAGAGCCTATGCGCCGCGGGGAGGATCCGGGCCGGGACGCTCTGAGCTGGGGCGCTGTGATTGGGGGCGCTGCGGGCGGGGATTGGGGCCATGCGCGAAAGCTCTGAATAGCGCTGTGATCAGGGTGCTGTGAGCGGGGCAAGGGCCCGGGTCCCCGTAGGGAGGACGGAGGGGTGGCGCCGAGGTGCTGTGCTCGCGACCAGAGCCTATGCGCCGCGGGGAGGATCCGGGCCGGGACGCTCTGAGCTGGGGCGCTGTGATTGGGGGCGCTGCGGGCGGGGATTGGGGCCATGCGCGAAAGCTCTGAATAGCGCTGTGATCAGGGTGCTGTGAGCGGGGCAAGGGCCCGGGTCCCCGTAGGGAGGACGGAGGGGTGTGTGTGTGTGTGGGGCTGCGAGGCTGTGAGCTGACTGGGTGCTGTGATCACGGTCGCCTCTCGCGAAGCTGCAGTGTTGGCTCGCGTCTTCTCCAGCCCTGCGCTCCGCACTTCCTCCGACCTGGCCGGCTCCGGGGAGACCAGAAGGTGGGATCGCCGCTCCCTCCAGGCTGCTGCTGTGCGGGCGACCCAGGAGTGTGGCGTAGGGAGTCCAGCCGCGCCCCTCTGTTCCGGGCCTCAGGCTCCAGGAATGATTTTCTCGGGTCCGGGACGGGCCACGGGAGTTGGCCTGACCGGCTATATGGTGTGATGGGGCTGGAGAACTCCGCAGCCCCCTGTGTGTGACCCATTTAGCTTTCAGTGAAGTGGCAGATTAGCTGCCAGTTGCACCCGCGTATTTTGAGCCTACTTGTTCCCTTAAGTGTGGGAGTCGCTAATGGATGGAGGAGGCAGGAAACGCCCATCATAGGAAGTTCTGCTGGGCCGTGCTGCAGAAAGGGCTGGGGACATTGTCCAGAAGCCTCATTCTGTCTGGCTGGCCAGGCTAGCCTCGGGGCTGTTTGCTGCAGGGCAGCAGGGTCTCGCACCTGGCAAGGCCTGCCTAATGTGTCAGCCCACACCATGGAATGAGGTCCTGCTATTGGCACAGCAGAAGAAGGAGCTTTGGCAGCTGGAGCGACTCCCGTGTTGACCCTGGGTAGTGCTCAGCTATCTGGACTCAGTCTCCTCATCTGTAACCTGTGTGGTCCTGCCCTCTTTCCGGTGTGAGGAGGGAGCAGGGGATGAACAGGCTGTGAGCATCACTGCATATCTGCACCTACCTTCTTAGTTGGGGGACACGACCTCCCCTGGAGTCCCCACTCCAGATGCTAGGAACCTCGACCGAGGTTTACGCATTTACTGGGGAGGGCTGTCCATATCCGGGACTCAGGAGGGAAGAGAACTGGGCTGGGATCCCAGATGCTGCCACAGGTGGTCAGCGACCTGTGGTCAGTAGGCCCTTCCTGCCATGGAGTGTGGGGTCCTGTCACCTGGCTCCCCAGTTGGATTCAGGGACAGAGGTGTGTGGGGGTCTCAGCTGTTGTTCCTGGGCACCTCCCTGCAGCCAGTCCTGCAGGAGCAGGGTTGCAGCTGGTCAAGGGCCTACTCCACTTCTCCCCACAGCGTCAAAGGCAGTGCCTGCGCAGGCGTTAACACAACGTTTGCAGATAGCACAAAACCATTCTGCACTATGGAATCAACCCACCAGGACACCTTCGAGGCTTCAGAAGCCCCCAGGGCGAGGCAATTTGCAAATCCCAAAGGTGTCCTCAGCACTAACACCTCCTGCCTGGCAGGCTGCGTTCTGTTCTGCGTCCCCTGGAGGCAGGAGTCAGCTCTGCCCTATTGCTACTCCTAGGTTTCTCCACAAAGAATTTTCACTCCAGGCTTTTTGTTGATGGGATGGAGAAGCAGCTCTGACAGCCACCTGCACCCCAGCTTTCTAATACATGGACAGGGCACCCCCATTCACTTGTGCTGCTGCCGAGGGTATGAAGTGGGGCTGTAGTCTCAATACCAAAAGGTGGGTCCTGAGATGGGCAGGACTCCAGTGTGGTGGGAGGACAGCGGAAACTTCAGAAGGAAGGAGGGTTCTGAGCCAGGCTGTGTTGACCTTGGGTCAGGTCCTAGGCAGAACTGGCCTCTGGTGGGAGCCACAGGTGGATGGTTTTCCAGAACAGAGCTGCTGAGATAAAATGTGTCTGATGCAACCCATAGATGTCCTTCCACCTGGTAAGGATGCTGTGGCCCTTGCACCCTCATTTAGAGCCAGATCAGCAGGTCAGGGGTCTGCCAGGCCTGCCCCGAGGAGAGGGCACTGGAAGTGCCACTAGAGGTGGTGTGTGCAGGGATCAGCCATACAGACTGGGTACAACCTGGGCTTGGGTCCTGCTCCTCTGCCAGCTACTTCAGCCTTTACAGTTGAACAGGGCAGTGGCAGCAGCCCCCTTAGGAGTGCATGAGGAGAATGCCTGGGTCATGATGGGGTGCAAGCCCAGCAACGTCAGACTAGCCAGGCTGAGCAAAGACATGGGACAGACAGTGCTGACTGGCCCCGTGGAACAGGGCTGGCACCAGGGACCAGTGGATGGCATAGTGGTCCAGGAGTACAAAGGGCAGGCAGGTTGGCCACTCTTGCTGCCATTCCAATGATGCACTCACAAGCTGAGCTTTCCATCTCCCCAGCTTTGGGCTCTGCTGAGTAAGGAGCCTGCATGTGCCCCTGGGAGGAGCCCGACAACAGCCAGGGACTGGCCCTGACCTTCAAGGAGCAATGGGGCTTTGTGTTGAATCACAAATACTGAGTACCACGCTTTATTCATTGCCTTAAATATATTCTGTATATTAACCCATGGCATCATCTGTAATTGACACACATCACCCACATTTTCCTTTGCTTTCTCCATTATTCAAGGAGCGTGGATGGGTGACTAATTCTCTAGGTGTCTGAAGGCCACAAGATGTCCAAGTGAAGCGGCATCTGAACTAGAAGAGGTGATGGGCTCCACCTTGCCTGGGAGAGGCCCAGCGCATGGCTAGCATGATGGGTGGCTGGACCAAGTTGTTGAGGCAATCGAGGTACAGTGGGAGGTGGGAACTGACACCTGCTACGCTATTGCAACAGCTTCTCTCCCTTGAAAAGTTCTGAGAAGGGGCCCCAGGAGAGGTTTGGGTGGCTGCTCGAGGCCACTGAGGCTGCAGCAGCTGCCTGCGGCCCCCAGGTGCAGCCAGTCGGGCCTCATGTCCTGTCCTTGGCTCTCCAGCCTCCACTCCCTCCACGCACTCTTCTCTCTCCAGTCTGCCAAGTAAGCTGTCTAGGCAATAAGAGCGCAGGTGGCCACATAGCTGCACTGCCATCTGGGGCGGGTGGGCCCTGCCAAGCTGTGCCATCTGTCCCACCAGCCGCAG
>NW_022900928.1:135390074-135390517 GCF_012274545.1 Fukomys damarensis | reverse complement strand
CACCCTGTGGCGACGCCAAGCCTGACCGGTAAGATGCTGTTCACTGAGGTCGTGGCCTCCCGCTGCTGGGGTCGACCAGCTCCTGGAGCAGGCGCCCCTGGGCCTGCAGGGTCTGTTCGTACTTCTGGAGCTGAGACCAGAAACCCGGATTGGGTTCGGCTACGGGGCGGGCATTCTTCACTGTCTGGAAAAAGAGTAGGAATGTGCCAGGTTTGCAACTATGGACCTGGACGGCACCCATACCCAGAGGCTCCGCCCCTCCTGGAAGGCCCTCTCCTATGGGTGTGCCCGGCCCATCCGGAAGTCCCGCCTCCAAGAGTGCCCCCCCCCCGGAAAGCTCACCTGGAAGGCGAGCTGAAGGGTGAGGCCGCGGTGTCGCATGAGGTAGGCCGTGCAGATGGTGGCGGAGCGGCTGCGGCCGTTCTTGCAGTAGACCAGGCAGG
>NW_022900928.1:135381458-135389257 GCF_012274545.1 Fukomys damarensis | reverse complement strand
GGCCGGAAGTCCGCTCCCGCTCCCCGCCGGATCCGTGAGCCCCGGGCGCCCGGAGTGTCGCGGAGTCCTCCCGGTCTTCCGCAGGGCCCACGGACCCGACCCGGGCTGTGGACAGCTGCCTGGCGTCCTGTGCGAACTCTTGTTACAGCACTCATCTTTTTTATCTGCTTCCTAGTAAATTGCCTTTTGTCATCCCGAATGTTTTCATTTTTATTGTAAATGTGGCTCATGTAAAATAAAACTAGCATTTTTATCACTTCTTCGTAGGCTAGGATATATATGGTGTTTTTCTTTAGAGGGTTAGCACTGTAACTTTAAGAAAGGCTATATCTAAGTAATTTAATGTTCATGAGTTTGGTGTTTAAGAAGACGTCTTCAGTGGATTTTTCCCCTACAGTGTTTTTTCAGGGTATAGTGAAAAACAACTGTTTCATGGCCCTACAGACAGTTAATTGCCGTTCCAACTTTATTCAGCTAATGATAAAAGTTCGTCTAGTGCATTTTCATCCTTAAGATTTGCAGCCATTTGTCCAGAATTAGCCTCTGACGCCAACACCTCAGCCTAGTCTTGGTGAATGTGAGGGGTGATCGCAGGCCTCCTCTTTCCTGCACCTGTTGTGCACTGGTGATTATGAGGTCTTCATAGCAATGTGGGCGCCCCCATCAGCTGAACAGCAGATACCTGCAGCCAGGTCTTACCTGGTCGCCTACCAGCTAACTCCACGGAGACCCTTTCTTTTCACCCTAAGGAAGGATCTGGCTTTCCTGAGACAGGAAGTGGAAATTCCCTTTTCCCCACAGTTTGCAAGTTCTAATTGCTCACACAAAAAAGGGATGCCTATATCCCCATACTTGCTGCAAGAATAGGCTTGGACTCTACTGTGAACCAGTAGAGGGTTTGGAAGACTCCCCTGTTCTCTCCGTATGGCCAGGAGGGGAAGCCAGCTTTGGACAAAAGCAGAGGAGGGAGAAACTGGGTCCTTGCTAGCATTTGGGCAACTGAAGCTAACCAAACCCGAGCTTCCTCCTACTTAATGACTTGTTTCTTTAGCCTCCTCGCAGTGTGTTTGAGGTGAGCTGTATGTTGCAAAGTCTGCCTGATGCCTTGCATGCCACCCCGTGGAGCTTGTAGATTGGTAACCAAGCCTTGGGCAATAACGTTCCACTTCATGCCCACATTTAGCCTGGCCGCCATCTCTCCGACTTTGTACCAGCCTCTCATGGGAGCCTTCCGCAGTCTAACTGAATTGCTCCCCTCTCTCCGGAAATACTGGGGACTGAATCCAGGGCCTTTGCACTGAGCTACATCCCCAGCCCCCTCCCTTTAGTGAGCTGATAGTCGCCTAGGCTGGGGTGTAACCTGCAGTCCTGCGACGGCTTTCCAGACATTGAGATGACCAGCGTGCACCACCACTCTGCTGGGCTTGGAATGTTTTCTGAAGTGCTTTCCTTGTGCCTGACCCTGAAAGCTGTGCTGAGTTGGGAAATGAGTTCTGTGGATCATGATCGGCGTTTTATATTTCAGTTGGGGTACATGCACGTAGTACGATGAACTTCTCGTGAAACTTTTCTGGATTGCGTTTGTACCTTGTGCTATAAAATGGACCCAGAAATCAAGCTGGCACCGAGGAGCTGAGAGGCCAAGGAGAAAGAGATGTAAACTGGGAGACAGGAATAGGGTGTGCATGAGGTACCCCCAGGGCCCGGGTCCTAGTCCAGCTGCTTTAGTCCCCAAAGAGCTCCTGGGGTGGGGTGGCCTGGCATGGCTCCTACACCATGCAGCTGCTGGGTGAGGGCCGTATGTCTGTCTGCTTCAGACCGCGTTGCTGCACGCGCTGGTGCAGCTCAGCGGAGTACCCTCTGAGGTCTGAGTGAGCCCCTCTTCTCCCTCTGTCCACTCAATCCGCGGGCTCCCACTCTACCCTCTGCACACATTCACCCAGTCTACAAAGTCTAGCTTTGCAGTCAGGCGGGGCTTGATCAAGCCTTAGTCCTGTGACTGGGCGGTGACCTCTACCCCTGCCTTGTTCCCCTCAAGGTGCCTACAGCACCAGATCCAGGGCTAGATGGGCAGGCAGTTCAACTCCTAACTGGCCAGAAGGCCTGAATCTCCTGCTCCGAGGGCGGATGGGGATGGGCACGGGGATTGGCTGGAGCCGAGGGCGTGGGTGTGGGCGTGGCGTCTCCAGGGAAACCTATCCAGCTACCCTAGCCGGGTCTTGACCTCTAAGACTTGGGAACCGTGGAGGGAGTGCTCTCCTAGCCCAGGTGAGACCCGTAGCGGGGAGGTGGGGACTGGAGTGACCTAGCCAGAACAGCTGGGGAAGGGGGCTCAGTTCACCTGAGCCAGGTGGAGCTGGGGACGGTCGTTAGGCACCTGGATCCTTTGAAGAATTTCTGAGTACTCACTGTGGTGCCTGGTTTTGCCTCCAAGTTAGAAGAGGACAGACATGGAAAGGGATCGTTCCTTTGTCATCCTGGACCACAGAGCCAGAGGTCCACTGGAGGAGCAGGACGACCAGCCCCCAGCTGTGGAGGACCACAGGCACCTGGACAGCTATGACCTCGTCACTGCAAGGTGCAGGGGACCCTCTAGCAAGGGTGTCGATCCTGACCAGAGGCCCAGAGTTGCTTGGGATGCTCCGTTGGGGTGGGCACCACAAGTTACTCCCAGCCCCCACAAAACTTAAACTCCATAGAGCAAATGAAACCTAAACATTATATCAACAACTGCTGAGGAAAAGCACAGTGTGTAATGAGAAACTGGACTCCCAGACCTCATCTGGTGTCCTTTCTAGCCTGCCCACACTGCTCTGCCACCCTTTCACTTCTGGGGAGGGCAAGAATAATTCTCTCAGGGTGCGGAGGGGACCCTTATTTGGCACAGCTCCTTCACTTCTGTGGTGTTAAGAGTGAGCACTACTACCGGGTGTGGTGGTACAACTCCTGTGATCTCAGCAGTCAGGAGACTGAGGACCTTGAGTTTGAAGCCACCCTCCGTTACATAGTGAGTTCAAACCCAGCCTGAACTATGTAGCAAGACCTTGACAGAAAAGAAAAGAAGACTACTTTGAGTCAGGAGTGTTCTGTAGCATTTCATGAAATCCATCTACCACCCCACTGTCTTTTGTGGACTGTTCACGTACCTCACATTCATTTGTGACACACTAACTCCAAAGGCTACATAGTGAATTCAAGCCCAGCCTGAGCTGCATAGTGAGACCCTGACTCCAAAACCAAAACCAAAAACCTAAAACAACAACAAAGAATTCCATTTTCCTAGTCCCACTGTAGGTTATCTTTCCCATTTATTAATGCTATTTTTTTAAAAAACCAGTTAATATTTATCACATGTAGAAAAATGAGTAAATAATGTGTCTTAGTTTTCCAAGGCTGCTGTAATGAAGCACCACAGATTGTGTGATTTAAACAACAAATTTATGGTCTGAGTTTTGAGGGCCACAGGTCCAGCCGGCGTCCCCTCTCTGCTTAGCCCATATGTAGATGGCAGCCCAGCCCCCAAGGCACAGCACCTCCCCCTGTGCATCTCTCTGTCCAGATGTCCCCTTCTTACCAGGGCATGGGTCATCTGGACTAGGGCCTACATTAGGTCACAGATGGAACCCAGCTGCTCTTACTACCTCTGTAATGACTGATCTCCATGTAAGGTTCTAAGCCACTGTGGTTCAGGGCTCCAACACAAGGATTTGGAGGGGGATAAAATTTAGCCCATGACAACAGGTAGGTGAAAGAAAGAAGGAAAGAGAAAGGAAGGAACGAACGAATGAATGAACCAAGGAGCTGAATCTGCCCCTCATGTTTTTCATTGTGGTTGAATGTCTGTCCTCTGGCTTCTCTCTGTGTAACAACACGCCCGGCACAGCTGAGCCCCTTCCTTACCAGGCAGATGCAGACTCAGCCCCTGTGATCCTCTGAGGTTGGCGCAGGGGCTGACTCAGGTTCCCAGGGTGGTGCTCTTGGCCAGGTGACCACCAGACATAGATTGGTCTCCAGCCCCACTCCCCCAAGCAGCCACGAGGCAGGATGTGGTGTGATGGCATGGGGCTGGGATTCAGGTCTGAGTTCCGACTGGCCCTTGAGGTAGCAGGAACAGGCAGGAAGCAGCCCACCTGGAACCCACATCTCTCTGCAGCTGTGCCCACCCCGGAGTCTGTGCTGGTGTCTGTGATTGTCAGGTGGCCATCTCTTGGGTGGCGGGCTGGCTTATCTTCCTCAGAGGCCAGCAGCATTTGCCCTTGTCAGTTTGCACCCTTCCTGTACCTTCTACTTCCTGAGTGCCCCATGGCAATCACTGTACCCTCTGTGCCTCAGTTTCCCTTCCTGTGACAACAACACATGCCCTAGGGTCATGGTGAGGGTGAAATGAGAGGGTGGCAGTGTCCCACACGCAGTCACTCTTACAGCATTTCAGCCCCTGTTGCTGCCCTCACTATGCTGTCTTCCAGGGATGGACGGGTATCCCCAAGAGAGGAGGATGAGGAGTCTGAGGGGCCTCTGAGTGAGCGGGACCTGCAGAAGGCCTCCATCCAGCTGGTCCATGGCGTGCAGACCTGGCAGGACGGCTGTGTCTACCGAGGGGAGTTTGGGCTCAATGTGAAGCTCGGGTACGGCGAATTCTCTTGGCCCACGGGCGAGGTAAGTGGCTTTTGCTGCCATCCCACATCCTCCTCCAGGGGCTGGGCAGCCTTTCCTGAGCATCCTGATGTGAACCTGGGACCATCACATGAAGCTCCAGGCTGCCGCCTCTCCTGTTTGGAAGTGCTTGGGGAGAAGTCTGAGACTTCTGTCAGGGAACCTTGGATAAGGAAGGCTTGGGAAGCTGTGACTTAAGATAAATCTGTATTCTGGGAGAACTGTTTAGAATTGTGAATTAAATGTCAGGCGGGGTGGCACACGCCTGTGATCCCAGCACTGGGGAGGCTGAGGCAGGAGGATCGCTGTGAGGTGGAGGCCAGCCTGGGCTCCTTAGCAAGTTCAAGGCCAGCCTGATCTGCATAGTGAGACCCTGTCTCAAAGCACAAAATAAAAATACAACCGTGAATAACTACAGCCACATACCCTGGTGGAATTGCTTTGTGTTTAAGATTAAATAGATGGCAAAGGATCTTCTTAAAGACAAAATGGAAACTCACTGTTGGGCACTCTGTTTGGCCATACCCAGGACCTCAGGGGAGACCTGCTGCTGGGTTTGGGGTGCTGAGATGGGGAGTGCTGCAGGATGGGGTTAAGACTGCTGAGCCTGGGTGGGCACCAGTCCCGCCCAGGTCCCTGGCTTCCCCTGCAGCACCTCTCAAGACTTCTGCCTGGGTACAGGGCAGGGTGGCGTGGGCATTGGTGAGTGCCTGCACCTCAGGGCCAGCCAGCTTGAGGGAGGCCCCACGGCCCCACTCACAGCACCCAGGCTCCTTCACGACCTCCTGCCCACAGGCCTACCGTGGGCAGTTTTACCGTGACCACTGCCATGGCCTGGGCACCTACATGTGGCCAGATGGCTCCAGCTTCACAGGCACGTTTTACCTCAGCCAAAGGGAAGGCTATGGCAGCATGAACCTCAAGACGCGGGTCTTCCAGGTGAGGGGCCTTGTGCCACGTGTGGGGTGGGGCCTACGTGTTCAGGTGAGGGGTGGGAACCTGAACATAAGATGTGTTCACACGAGGGCCGGGTCCCTGGGTACATTCCTGAGTGGGACCGGGGCCTGGTGGCCAGCCAGTGCCCTGCTTTCCCTGGGGCCACAGGGCTTTGTTTCCCCACGCGTGGTCACTGTGGATGTGGGTGGCATTTCCCTCGCTGACTGACTGCTGAACATCTCACATGCCTGGTGTTCGTCCCTCTTTTCCCTCAGCAAGTCTTGCCAGGGGTTTATCAATTTTATTATCCTTTTCCTGAGAATCAGCTTTTGGCTCAGTTGGTCTTTTTTTTTTTGGTTCTATTTCCCTTTCTGCTTGTTTGTTATTTATGCACCCCCACCATGATTTGGTATTATTTTCTAACATTGATTTTCAGATTTCCTTCTTATCCAATATGCGTATGGGCTCTGTATTCTATTATTCTGATTCTATTGTACTGTCATTTTCATTCAATTCAAATTGTATTCTAGTTTCTGTCATAAAGAATCCACTTGTCAAAAATAGGCTTTTGAAAGGAAAGTTTATTTTAGTTCACAGGAACTAGAAATTGGGAGATTTCCTAGCGGCTCTCTGGGAAGAGTAGAGTTCATCACATCTGTGTGCGGATGGGCTGACAGTGGGAGAGATAGTGGCAGCTGGCTGGGAGACATTCCATCCTTGAGAGGATGGGCTGACACCAGGGGAGAGATGTTAGCAACT
Source organism: Fukomys damarensis (assembly GCF_012274545.1). Lineage (NCBI taxonomy): Eukaryota > Metazoa > Chordata > Mammalia > Rodentia > Bathyergidae > Fukomys > Fukomys damarensis. Next base: position 135,382,909 of record NW_022900928.1, on the reverse strand, counting down.
AACTGGGGAAGGGCTCATATAGGTATTGAAGGGGCCAAGGAACCTGGGGTGAATATTTGTAACTTGGATGTCCAAGACCATCTGCTCAGTTGTGTACACAATCACTGGACTTCTGGCGCCGGGGGTTTGTACTTCCTTTTGAGTCCATTTGACCGATTTATTGAGAAGCTGCCATCGTTTGCTAAAAGCAGCCTGTTTTGCTTTGTCCTGTTGTTTGTGAAGGACTCACTTTAGTCAGACTGGACAATTTCTGTTGTGACTTCTTTCTTTAATGAGAGTATGACTAAGTTCAGAAGTTGGGTTCTAATGAACTGTTACTGTGTCAGTCAGTGCTTACCAGAGAAACAGACATAGTGCAAGATATACAAACATAAGTGTTTACAAGATTGGCTCACTGTGGCCGCCCACAGAATCAGTTGTGGAAGGGTGCAAAATGTCAGTCTGCACCCTGGGGATCTGAGGATCCAGTTGAAGCCTGGAGCTCCGTGTAGTGTCCCGAGTGAGTGCGTGTTAGGAGGCTGAAGGGTCTGTGCTGGCAGCCAGGAGACAACGTCCAAGGTGAAAGCAAAGGCTGGATGGAGCTGCTCCAAAGAAGACAGGAGAGAAGCAGCCTTCCTCTTCGTTTCCTTTTGTACCGTTCTGGTGACAATCCTCCCTAGGGTGCGTCTCCCACACAGAACCAGGCTGAGCCAGTTTAGTTGGGTGTTTCTTACTCGAGTTTCTGTTGTAGTTATTGATTTCCTGTATATGCATATGACTTGTATGATTTCACTTCTTTGACAGTTACTGAGACTTGCTTTATGACTGTGGACATCTTTTTAAATGTTTGTGTCCTCACAAAAAGAATGTCCGTTTCTGCAATTGTTGACCATGATATTTTCCATGTGCCTCAGGTCACTTTTGCTGTTTGTGTTGTTCTAAATCTTATAGAAACTTAATTTTTTTTTTTTTTTTTGTACTGGTGATCTGACTTAGGACCTTGAACTTGTGAGGCAGGCGGTGGAACCTCTGAGCTAAATCCCCAGCTCAGAAACTTAATTTTTTTGTCTACTCATTCTGTCAAAGATTGAACCAGGATAGGGCTGGGGATTTAGCTTAGTTGTGCCACAACTGCCTGGCAAACTCAAGGTCCTGAATTGATCCCTAGTTCTGGGAAAACAAAAAAAGAGTGAACCAGGTATATTAGAATCTTTCACTATGTGAATTTGCTTGTTATGCCTTATAATTCTGTCAAACTCTGCTTTATGTATTTTGGAAATGTACTATTTGATGGATAGAGTTTTAGCTTTAGTATATTTTCCTGTTAGGTTAAACCTTTTTTATTGTTTGAAATTATACTATTTTTAAAAATTCTTACAGGCCAGGGATTTAGCTCAGTGGTTCTGCAAGTGCAGGGTCCCAAGTTCAATCCCTGAAACAAAAAAAAAAAAAAAAATTTTTTTTTTTTTTAG
>NW_022900928.1:135347156-135381422 GCF_012274545.1 Fukomys damarensis | reverse complement strand
ATCCCTGAAAAAAAAAAAAAAAAAAAAAAATTTTTTTTTCTTAGAATATTTTATGATGCAGAGTCTAACTTTGGTTGTTGTTGTTGTTGTTTTTGTTTTTTGTTTTTTGTTTTTTTGGAGACAAAGTCTCACTTTGTAGTTCAGGCTGGTTCAGAACTCTCTATATAATCCAGGCTGGCCTCAAATTCTCAGTGATCCTCCTTCCTCAGCCTCCCTAGTGCTGGGATTATAGGCAAGTGCCACCATACCCAGCTCTGTTTTTTATTTTTTTGTACTGGGCATTGAACTCTGGACCTTGTGCTTGTGAGGCAGGTGGTGGAACCACTGAGCTAAATCCCTGGCCCCCTCTGTTGTTTTGAGACAAGGTCTTGCTATGCTGTTCAGGCTCACCTTAAACTCACTGTGTAGTCCAGGCTGGCCTTGAACTCCCAATGATCCTCCAGCCTCAGTCTTCCAACTGCTGGGATTACAGGCATGTGCTCCCATGCCCAACTAAAGTCTAACTTTTACATATTAATAAGGCTGTATCAATTTTTGGGGTTATTTTTCTACGATGTGTCTTTCTTTACAGTTTTTCTTACAACCTTTCTGTTTTACTATGTTTTAAATATTCTTTCTCTTTCTTTTTAAGAATGTATGTCTGGGCTGGGGATTTAGCTCAGTGGTGCCACTGCCTGCCTTATAAGCTCAGGGTCCTGAATTCCATCCCTGATACAAAAAAAAAAAAAAAAAAAAAAAAAAAGTTGTATGTTTGTGTTTAACTCTAGTCCACTAGTTGCTGTTGAACACCTGGACTTGCACCATCTCACATCATGGCCAGCAATGACAGGTATCTCCTGAACCCTTGAGATGTGGCAGGTCCAAATTGGGGGGTGGTCATTGTTGTGTCTAGATGTCCCCCAAAGCCTCCTATGGTCACAGGTAGGGCTTTTCAGAGTTGTCTGGATCTGCACTGTGTGAAGCTGGGATTAAGGGTGTGTGACTACTAGTCAGTCCTCTGATTGGTTTGACACAGTTCTGGGTGTGAGTTCTATATGCCCTAAGGGCAGGTAGCCTAGAAAGAGTATAAAGAGACAGAAAGAAGCTGATGGTGTTGCTTGTAGCTGGATGCCTCCTGCTTCCTGCCTTTGGCCTGCCATGAACTGTTTCTCCTCTGCCATGCCACCCTGCCCTGGAGCCAGCAGACTATGGACTGAAACCTCTACAAACTGTGAGCTAAATCAACCTCTCCTTTAATTTTGTTTGAGCAACAAGAAAAGTAACTAAAACTGGAAAGCAGGTATGCTGAAAATTCAGAACATACCAAATCCTGAAGATATGTTGAGGAAAAAGGAATGCAAAATATCTCAAGAATTTTGAATATGAAGTGTTCGTTGAAATGATATGATTTGAAAATTAGTTACCCCAGGTGCGTGGCCCATGAATTTCTATTGGAAAACTCTTGATTTACACCAGGTACATTTAATAGTAATAGTAAAAGATTTGAGATTCAGTCTACTAACTTCTGCACTTTTTGTTTTACTTGTTTAATATTTGTCTTGCCTTCATGTCAGTTGATATAGTTTTATAAAAATACATTTTATTTTCAGATTGTCACTTTGAGAATTTTACGTTCTTTTTCTCTTCTTTTAGCACTACAGTGAAAATTACAGCGTGAATTTTGACTTTTTAATTCTACTCTTAATTAGTTATTTTTTGGCAGGGGTGGAGATGGAATCCAGGGTCTCGCACTCACTATACAAATGTTCTACAGTTGCGCCACATCCCAACCCTTTAAAATATGTACTTTCTCAATTCTGAGACAGAGTTTTGCTAATGCACTGAGCAGCACCAAGCAATGTGTGGGGAGCCTGCCTCCTTGGTCCTGCAAGCGGGGGGGGGGGGCTGCCTGCTGGCGTGCTTGGCTGTGCTCCCCTGGAGGAAGATTCCCTCCTCACCACCTGCAGAGAGATTGTGGACCGGAACTTGGAATGTTGTCCCCAAAGTAGAGCAAGAAGATGGTCCAGGCCCTCCCACCTGCCTGAGCAGCAGGCACTGTGGGATGAAGCTGGGATAGCCTTACGGTGTGGAGGAGCCATGCAGAGGGAAGCTGCCCTGCTGGGCGCCGGGATGAGGAGAAGCTGGAAGCTGAGGAGAGGGAGGACCTTGGGCCAGTTCTGACGGATCTGTGTTCTGAGGAGGAAGAAGTAGGACAGGCAGCAGAGGGAGAGGGAGACTGGCCAAGCAGGGACGCAAGGAAGGGAGAGGAGGACACATGGGGACCGAGGGAGCCGGGGCTTGCTCTCTGCCTTGGCGCCAGGCCAAGAGTGACGGATGTGTGGGGGGACGGGGCGACCCTCGGGAAGGTGTCCTCTACTTTACCTGCCGCAGGGGAAACCTATCCCTGGGGTCAGAAAGGTGCGTGATTGTTGGTCCTGTTCCATCCGCGTTCTCCACCAAGGATGGCTGGAGACCTGAGTCCCAGGCTTCTCTGGCAGCTGTTAAACGGAGCGGAACCACGCCCTGCCCGGTGGGGTGTGGCCGGGGCAGGGGCTCTGGAGGTGGTGTCACCCCACTGGTAGGTTTCCTGGCTGAACCCGGAGTCCACTACAGGGCAGCAAACTAGGAAGAGGACAGACTGTTTGTGAAGGGAAAGTTGTAATCAGACTTTTTAAAGAAAGTTTCCATTTACAGGAAAAAAAAGTATTTTTCAATCGAGATAGTTACGTATTTTCCTCATCTGGGCACTGCCTTTAAGAAGAGTATTGAGTGCAAAGTTGTCATTATTAGCTACATTAATTTTTTATAATCATGAATCTCCTTGAGTGCTGGTAGATTTTAATGCCGATGTGCCCTAAATTGTGACTATCAAGACCGATAGTTTCTGATTTAGAGAAAAGGAAGAAACTTGTACCCTTGGAGAAAACACTGATGCAGAGCTGCTCAGGACAGGACCTGCAGGTGCTCAGAGGATTATCCAGTGGGTGGGAGGGATGGGGTCAGAGGTCAGTCACCTGTTCCTTAACTTAGGGCTCAGCAGACGAACCCCAGGGTGGTACAAATTAAAACAGTTTTACATTTTTTAAAGGTTATAAAAGAAACGGGAGCATCACTTGTTTGACCCCAGCCTGGGAAACTTCATGACTTAGAGAGCCCCCCTGTCTCAGAATTTAAAGGACTGGGGATATAGCTTCGTGGGAAGGCCCTGGGTTCAATCCCTAGTACTGCAGGAAAAAAGAAAGGAAAAATGCATGACAGACCACAGGTGTCCTGTAAAATGTAAAATAGTTACAATCTAGCTCTTGAAGAAAGTTTGCTGAACTGTTGTATATTACTACGAGATTAACAAGATCTTTTACCTTTGTGCAGAAGGCTTTTTTTTCTTTAAAGGCATGAGTAAAGGAGATATGTTGTCTCTTCACAGTCCTATAACCATGGTATTACAGAAATAACCATTTTTTTTTCTAAAAAGTTAACTTTATTTAAATCATTAAAAAAATTTTTTTTGAGACAGGGTTTTGCTAATATTCTCAGGCTGGCCTTGAACTTGAGATCATCCTACCTCAGCCTCCCAAGTAGTTGGGATCACAGGCATACCCTGCTGTACCTGGCTGGCATCTATTATTAATTCATACCTTTGCTTTCCTTCGGGAGCATTCAAGAATCTCTGACTGTTTTAACTCTGTTTTCTCCCCTCTGAGTTATGTGCTACTCCTGGGGTCTGTTAAAGATCTCAGGTGCTGGAGGAAGCTTTGGGAAGGGAGGACATGCTCAGAGCCTTGCCGCTGGTGATGGTTTCATGGGATCATGATGTCCCTAATTCAATGAGTGCATAGATTAAATATGTTGACTTGTCCCTGAGAAAAACTAGGGCATTTGGCACCTTGTCCCTGAAATGCCCTTTTACCTTCCCAAGACTCTTGCCAAGTCAAGGGACATTTTAAGCAGAGAGGGACCAGAGTGTCCAGATGAGCGTTATTCTGTTATTAGTCTCACTGTGCTGGGGACTGGGTGCCTTGGTGCTGTCTGTAGAAACTCCCTTTTTGCTGGAGTGCCAAGTCCGCTGCTCCCCGGGTTGCTGGTCACACAGGGAACTGAGGGAGCTCACGAGGTTGCTGTGGTGTCATTTGCTCTGTAAACCCTCCCTGTGGTAGCAGAAGATAGAACAGAGCACTGTGGAGTGCGGCAGCCTAGCCGGTTCCCCCAACTCCCCTGCACCCCCTAAACTTAGCGCTCTTTCTGGCCACTTCTCGTCTGGGCTGCTCCCTCTGGACATTGGTGTCTCCCTGTCCAGCCCACCACCCTGGGCCTCTGGCAGCTCTCCTGGACTCTATCCTATTCTGCTAGGAAGTCTCAGCTAGCTCTCTTCTTTTCTAATATCTTAGTAAACCTTACCTCTCACAAGCCATCTCTGGGTATTTACTTCTCTCAGCTACCTGTTCCACTATCCCAGCACACCTGGGCAGTGGATGAGATGTCTGTCATTCCTCAACAAGTGGCTTTGTATTATCTGTCTTTGTGAATCTGTGTCGATAGGAAATCACACAGTAAATGAGGTGAATCAGTGTTGAAAGTTTCATGGGTTCACTGGCTATCTGGGCACCACATGTTATTCAAAGCAGGCTTGGAGAGTGTGAATCACCTGTTGCAGTGAAACCATAATTTAAGTAGGACTCTAGGTATTTTCTTTTAAATGCAGCTTTCTTTTGTTGGCATCTTAGAGTCTCTGCTGACTCATCATTGGGTCTTTTCCCTTTTCCAAGAAGCTCTCCAGTGACATTTGTTTTTCACTCATTTTGGCCAGGGTTAGCTGTGGGCTTACATAAACCAGAACTGAGCCAAGTGCATGGTGAGAGAGAGAGGGGTGGATGGAAATGGTAAATGGAATAATGGTTAGGCCATCCGCGGACTAACATAAGTATAGCAGTCTGACCTCAAGCCTCCACCAGGTGCAGCTGTATGAGTGAAGCACAGCCACTCAGCACCAAAGCCTGCCACCACACACAGCCTGCCTGTCACTTCTCATCCACCGACAGGGTTCTGATAGAGCCTGCAAGCAGTGGGTTCGTTCTAGTCTCTGCACAGTCAAACCACTGTGCTCGTGTTAGTCTGTATTTGCAGCCCTTCCTCAGGGCTGGCGTCACAGGCTCAGCTCCAGCTCAGATCATCAGGTATGAGATTCTAGATCCCTCACGAGTTTAGGTCGCAGTAGGGTCCTCACTCCTGTGAGAGTCTAATGCCCTCTGATCTAAAGGAGGCAGAGTTCAGGCCATAAAGTGAGCCACGGGGAAGGGCTGGAAACACACAGGAAGTTCCACTCACTTGCCTCCCACTGGGTCTGGTTCCTGATGGGCTGTGGGCTGGTGCTGGTCTGTGCCCTGGGTTAGGGACCCCTGCCTTCATGTGTGCATCTCCAGGCTTTGAGGCCGCTGGCTCTCAGCCTCCCAGTGCCCCAGTCTCTGGCAGCTGTAGCCATCCTAACATCTCTCAGCCACTAAGCCCACAGCCCCTTCCACAGCTTTCTGCAGATCTCCCAGCAGGGCTGCTGCCTCTCTGTCAGCCACCTTCCATCTCTGGTGATGTCTGCTGGTGGCTACCATCTCTGGAACTCTTCAGGGATGGCAGCCTCTAGGGTTAGCGGCTCATTTTACTGGGATGTGCTGTGCCCATGCTACCGAAGGTAAGGACCACCTGAGCATGGCAGGGTGGTGAGCTGGAGGGAGCCCCTGCTCCTGATAGAGGGCTGTGGGCAGAGCTGCTGGGGTAGAGTCGGGCTGGGCACACGTGTGGTTGTGTTCACTTCGAGGATGTGTGGTGGGTAGGATGCAGTCGTCCGAGGTTGTCTATCTCAAGTCTGCTGTGGCCGAGGCAGACATCTCCAGGGCCGTGGTGGAGGGCCTGGGACACCTTCATTGTCATGGCAACATCTCAGTGGTACTTCCAGAGAGGGTCCTGCTTGATGACCTCTCTACTTTCCCACACAATGGTGAGGCTGCCACTTCTCAGAAATCTTTTAAAAGACATTTTCTTAGTACATGTTGGAAATGCATAGCGATCATGCTCCTCGTGTGGAGTTGGTGCGCACACATAACCTTCTTAATGCCCCCATCTCTTGGTCCCCTTCCCTTTTGCAAAAGGTCTATCTCCCTGCTTCCTGTGATCTGTCTTTTACTTAGTTTTTCCATTAGTTTATACTTTTGACTTCTCATGTAAGAGAATCATTAGATATTTAAACTTGTGTACTTGATTATTTCACTGAACATCATGGTCTCAAGGTGCACCCATGTGCTTATGCCTCACGTTTGAGGGGTCTTCAGACCGTATTGATCTCGGCCCCTTGGGGTTTAGGGATTTGGGGGCATAAGCAGCAGGCCCTGGTCCCTCCCTGACCTTTGCCCTGTCAGAAGCAGTTTCCTAGGGTGGGGAGGGTGGTGTGGCCTGGAGGTAGGGCCTGGAAGGGGCCGCTGCAGTAGTCACCCAGGGCCGGGAGGCAGGCCCTAGGCTCACAGCCACAGGCCACCCTTGAGGAAGCAGCCAGTCAGGTCATGGCCGTCATGGCTGTCAGGGAAAGGAAGGGTGAGCTTCCCTCATTTCTTTTGTCTCCTTCCCATGCCCACTTCCCTTCTGCCCCAGCCTCAGCCCCTCACAGGGTTTTCTGAAAATGCCCTGCTGTCCCTGCCTGGCTCCTCTGGAGAGCAGGCCCACCCAGTGAGGTGGCAGTATGGAGAGAAGAGAGAGATCAGGGAGGCAGAGAGGGAGAGAAAGAAGGAGAAAGGTGGGGAGGTCTGCTTCACGTGATGGAGCCCAGAAATTGTCAAGGAAGCCAGCATCTGCTCCTCTCTTCCTCCCCTAAGCTTAGCAGCTGTCCCTGAAAGTGTCTGCTGGAGGCTGGCACTGTGGCTAAGAGGCCCTAGAAAGTATACCTCCCAGGGTGTCTCCACTCTCCTTCACTCTTCCTGTCCTCACTTGCCCTGTGCTCTCCTGCTTTCGCCACAGCAGCCCTCCCCACTGCCACACCCCGTGGTATGAATAAACTGACCTGTGGAGGCCAGAGCCTGGCACACCCTGCCCTCTTAAGCGTGTGTTGAAGGAATGAGCAGGATTCTGAATGGTGACTTTCTTCTGATATTCGGCTCTGCTGAGCCTCTCTTGTGGCCCATCGCTTTCCCCTGCAGGGCCTGTATAAAGCAGACATACGATTTGGGCCGGGCATCGAGACCTACCCCGATGGCAGCCAGGACGTGGGGCTGTGGTTCCGTGAGCATCTCGTCAAACTGGCCACGAAGACCGCCTGCAGCTTCTCGGTGCTCAGCTACCCAGAGTTCTCGGCCTTCCTCACATGCTCTCAGGAGAGGATCAGCCTCTCAGATGAGGAGAGAGTGGAGTGGGGCCCACCCGAGGGCCAAGACCCCTTCTTCTATGAGTACAAGCGGTTTCTCCTGAAGGATAACCTGACATTGCCCCCAGAATTGCAGGTCTACTCCACTGACCACTGCCACCTACCCATGACAGCCTCCTTCCGGAGAGAGCTGGACGCCCAGATCTTTATGGATGACCTCCCGCCATGTGTTGACGAGGGAGAACCCTGGTTTATAAGGAATGAAACTCCTTTATTGGTCAAAATCCAGAAGCAGGCTTACAGGTTCAGGTGATCAAGCTGGTATTTCTCCTCCATCTCTTGTCCCTTGGTAGGCAGGTGTCCCCTTCAGGTGGCTTCCTGGGGTCCTTTAGTGCCAGAATGCCACTGAGGCCCAGTGGCTCTCAGCACTGTCATCAGGTAGACACGAATGTTAAGCTCTCATTCAGTGACACACAGTCCAGGAGCAGAGGGAGAGCAGGTCCCACATATTTGTGAGCGGGAAGGGCTCCTTGAGTGTGAGGGGCTGGCTGTCTGCATCCCACAACCCCACTCGTCCCCTCTTTAGGAGAGATGTGGTTGGGAGGTTGTTGGGGAGTGAGCCGCAGTAGTCCCAAAGCTGGTGTGGACCCCGGGAGGATAAACTCCAGAGTCACAGACCTGAGGGCCGATACTGGCTTTTGGGCCGTGCATTTCCTCTTCCAGAAGTCTGAGCTGGTCATGCTGAGCCTGGGGTTGTGTCCATGATTAGGTGTTCCATGGGTCAAGTCCTTGATCAGGGTCAACCCAGAGAGATGTTACTATCAGCAGAGGTAGTGGGATCTGGCCAGGAGCAAAGTAATAAATATGGGTGGGGTGTGCAGGCTTCCCAAGAACAGCGGCAAAACACCGAGATGCTCTGTGGGCCTTCGGTGATTCCATGCCACCCCAATCCACAGCACCAGGAAAATCTGCACTCACTTAAGGGAGTTTTGTTTGTTTGTTCTTTCTTTAAAATTTTTACTAGTACATGTTTGCAGTACATAATGATTACATTCATGTAGGGAGTTAGTACATGAGTGTAATGCAGCTTAATTTTAAAATATCCATTTTTTCTCCCCTCTAGCCCCTGTCCCTCCATCTCTTGGTCCCCTCTCCATAAGTTAAAATATTCAAGAAATTCTTAATTCTTTTTCTAAGCCTTGCCCTTAGATATCACTAAACTGTTTAAGAATATATATTTTATGGCCATAAATTGTTACTTTTTCATCTATCCCAGCAACCGTCTTTCCATTTATGCAGAGAACCATCATTCCATCATCCATCCATCAAATCACGCATGTATCCATAAAACCATCATTCCATTAGTCTCACCATTCATCCATTCAACTACCCACCCGTCCATCCATCGATGCAGCCATCCATCCGACAGTCCGTGTGACCATCCATCCATGAAACCATCATTCCATCCAAGCATTCATCCATTCTGCTGTTCATCTATCCATCCAACCAACATTTCATCCATTACCCATCCTTGTAACCATCATTCTAGCCATCCACACACCCATGCACCTACTCACTCATCCATGTAACCAATCATCTTTCCAGACATCCAGCTATTCACCCTGCAAACATCAGCTGAACTTTTAATTACTGACAACTGTTGGTACAGAAATTGCCATAGATCTATGGGCTCTTGATTGTGAATGGGAGTTTTGTGTACACAGGAGGCTTCAGTGTTCTTTGATGACTAGGCCATGGATCATGGAAAATCTCTATTCAAACAGGAAAGTAAATGAGCAGGGTAGGATGTGGGTGCTTGGTGCTGAGTGGTGGACCCAGGCATGTCTTAGCTTCCCACTGCTCCACAGGAATCCTACTCTGAGAGCCTGTTTCCCAACAGACACAGAGTGACCAAGATGAATCAGAGATGCATGGGGCTCATGTGCAGCTAGCACATTCCTTCTGGGACAGGCACTGGGCCCCATCATCTTTACTTCTAGGTGATGTGTCCCCTGATTGTGACTTGCTGGTATGCAGCTGCCAGGGCTCATTATGCCCAAGGAGAGTGGACTGTTGGAGCAAAGAGGGTTCCGGCTGTGTTGGGGCCTCAAGGGGTTAGGGAGGGCTCTCCCTGGACCCTTTCCCATGGAAGATGTTGGGCCGACCAGAGCCTGGTCTACCGGCACTGAGGCCTGCTGTGTTGCCAGGAACAAGAAAGCTCACACCAGTTGGAATATGGGTGCCATCTTGGAGGGAGACCGCAGTGGCTTTGCATGCATTGGGCCCAAGGAACAGTTTTCCCAGGAGATGATCTTGAAGGCGGAGGAAGGGGACCATGACTGGATTTATGGGATTCTGAAGGACAATCTGGCCTATGCTGATGTTGCCGATGCAAAGGGCTACACTGTGCTTGCTGCAGCTGCTGTAAGTCCCCATCCCAGCTGGTGAGTGCCGAGGAATGCTGAGCCATGAGGGTCCCCACTGGGGTGCATTCACAGCGGAGTTCTCCCCTCCCCTCTGCAGGAACAAAGCAGAGGTGCATGCAGGTCTAGGTGCACTTCTGCCTTTCCCTCCTGAGCATAGGCCCAGTCACCTCAGAATGACACAGAAAGTCAGACGAGAAGAGCTGGGCGTGTCTCCTCTCCATGCTTTGTTGCACTCTTGCTCCTCCAAACGTGCCCACATGAGGGGCAGCAGGAGCACCAGGCGACCCCTCAGCCCTTGCTGTCCTGAGTCTGGCCTGTCTCCCTCTAGGTGCATTGTCACAATGACGTTGTCAACCTTCTCCTGGACCACGGGGCCAATGTGAACAAGCTCACGGATGAGGGCCTCACACCACTCAACATGTGCTTCCTCCTCTATTACCCCAGCAAGTCCTTCAAGCCCAACATTGCCGAGAGGACTGTGCCCCAGGTCAGCCCCCACTGGCCACCAGCCACCCGCCCTCCTAGGTGGACCAGACTCATATAGGGTGGTGGGGAGGGGTCAGAACAGAGCCTGGGTACTGCCCAAGACATTCTGAATGGCTCTGCCCCTCACAAGCTACCAGCACAGCGCCTTGGGGCCTGAGACCTGTCCCTCCCTCGGTGTGACAGAAGGGGCTGCGTGCAGGACCCTTCCAAGGCAGGGCCCCTGAACGTGCACTTTCCAGAAGCTTGTGGACAATACTGCAGTTCATGGGGGACTGAGTGCTGGGAATGTGGCTCACAGAGCACTTGAAGGGATATGGTGGGTGCTGACCACAGCATGAGCCTGGTGCATGATTTGCCCTTTTTGAGTGGTCACATTACAGAAGAAAATCAACTGAATATAACTGTAACGATGTATTTTATTTAGTTTAAAGTATCCAAAATAAGATCCTGTCTGCTCCTAGTCAGTATTATAATAAAAAGAACACATTTGGCCCCTGGTTGCACAGGCAGTGCCGCTGATCCTGGACAGGCTGTTTCCGGAGTGGGGGCTGTGACCGGCTCGGCCTCAGGTCTGGTGGTGGCTGCATAGATGTCTCCTTGCTCTCTGAGGGCGAGAGCACTCCCTCCCAAGGCCATACCTGCCTCCTGACTGGAGCTGGGGCTGGCACCAGGGCTTGCTGAAGGCGGTTGTGAGTGAGCTTCTTTGGCTTCTTCCTGATGGTGACATGATTTTGATTCTTTTTGAAGGAAAACCTGAAGCCCCTCCTCATTCCCAAACTGTTGCCTTCATGTGTGGAGACGAACGTGGAGTCCACCTACGAGGTGGCCACACTTGCCCTGGGCAGCGGGGAGCAGAGGCTGCCATCACACACCGCGGGCAGCCAGGAGAAGGGCTCAGGCCCGGGCTCTCTGCAGTCTTCAGAATCCAGCTCGCCCTCGTGTCAGCGCGCCATCAGGAGCAGGGAGAGAGGGCCAGAGGGCTTGGCAGGAGGCCTGGACATGTCCTCCCCATGCAGTGAGGCGCACTTCGAGTCCAACCTGTGTGTGCACAACTACTCCATCGAGCTGTCGAGGGACATGCTGGAGAAGAGTGCCCAGGCCTACAGCACACTGCAGGTCCCCGCTGCCCCGGACAAGGGGACTGTGAGGAGCCTGGCGCGGTCCATGGTTGAGTAAGCTGTTGCGCGCCAGCCGTCAGGGTGGAGGGTCAGTTGGGCAGCGCTGATCATGTGGGTGTACTTTGCTGTCCTGCAGCACCCCAGTGATGTCTCCAGGGGTCTGCGGTGACACAGGGCAGGGTGCTGCTCCCACTGTCCGATAGCTGTCCCATGGTGAGGGGCTCTGCAGCCCTGCACCCTGCTCACAGGAGACCTCAGGGAGGCTGAGTGACCCACTGGAGCCCAGCAGGGACTGGCTGATGCCTGCTGTATTGTTGCTTTTCCCAGGGCGGGAACCAGGGCCCCCGGAAGGGGTGACCTGGATGTATCCAGGGAGGGCTGTGAGTGTGAAGTCCAGGTGTTCATGTGGCCAGCGGTCTTCCTGGTCAGCCCTCCACCCAGGAAGCACTGTGCGGGCGTCTTGCCTGCCATCCGTGATAGTGTCCCTCCTGCTGGGCCCCACAGACACAGATGCCGGTGGCTGACCATCAAGCTGCTTCTGCACCGAGGCGCAGACCCCAACCTGTGCTGTGTGCCCATGCGGGCCCTGTTCTTCGCTGTGAAGGCCGGGGATGTGGACGGGGTACGGCTGCTGCTGGAGAGTGGGGCCAGGACTGATATCCGGTACCCACCCCAGGTAGGTGTCTGCCTTTGGGGCCTGCTGGTGGGAAGGTGTTGGTGACTGAGGAACTTGAAGTAGGCCCAGGTACACGGGGAGCAAAGGCATCACCTCGTAGGCGGAGAGACAGGCACTGCTTAGCAAAACACTCAGCCCGGAGGTTCTGGCTTTGGCCTGGCAGGTGCAGCCAAACACCCTTAGCCGAGAAAAACTGCAGATTTCCTATTTTAAAGGGAACTTTGTGTATCTGACTTACCCTTCCTTCCGGAGACACTGCCGTGGCTCCTCCGTGCTGTCTGTTGTTCCTGCCCAGCCTGTAGACCATGGTCTCCCCAGAGGTACCGTGTTTGGAGCTAGTGCCGCCTTGTGGTGGGTGTGCCCCAAAGAGCATTCTTCTCCTGAGAAGATCGACCTGTATCTGGAGAGTGCCCGGGAAGAAGGCTCTGTGTTGCTGTGGGCTTTCTTTGCGGACTCATGGCTCTTTGGACTTTGCTTGCTCTCACCTTTCACTCTTGCACTGCCCTGGGGCAGTGGCACCTCTAGCCTGGCCGGGGTCCTTTTTGTCCCCCAGGACTAGGCTCCAGAAGCAGCTGTGTTCAGGTGCAGTGTGCCCCCCCCCACAGTGAACATTGCTCTATTGCTGCACCCATCTCCCCCAGGCATGCTCACAGCCCGTGCCTGCCTCAGTTTCCCTTTCTGTCTGTCTTTCTTTTTTTATTTAACCATGTGTCTTGGAGAACTTTTCATGCAGTGCATAGAAAATCCCTTTATATTTTTGGACTTAGTAACAATTCCGTCACCTAATCCTTCCAGGTGGGTATCTGAACTTGCCTGCATTTTTGCTGAAATAAAATTGCCATGAATAAATAAACTGAGATCTCTGTGGCACTTGGCGGTACTAGAAGAACAAGTTCTCCTTGTGGTCTCGCAGGCTGAGTCTATCTGAATTAGCTGCGGGGACTGAATTAGCTGTGTCTATTACTCAACCAGCAAGGGAGGTGTCCACTGCCCCTCATAGCCCATGCCCTCCTGTGGGTGGAAATGGCACCTCACCCTGGCTTAATTTTGTATTTTTTTTCTTTTGGTAGCAAGGTTGAGTTCATTGTTTTATCTTCACATTAGTAAACACAACTAACCTGTAAAGGGAAGAGGGTTTTACTGTCTTAATTATGTTCCTCAATTCTGAGACAAAATACCTGACACCCACAAATTAAAAGTGGAAAGGTTTGTAGAGGTTTCAGTCCATAGTTGGCTGGCTCCAAGGCAGGGTGGCATGGCAGAGGGGCATCATAGAGGGGAAACAGTCCATGGCATGGCAGGCAGAAGGCAGTGAGCAGCAGCAGTAGCAAGCCTGCCTTCCCTCTCTCCCTTATATTCCACCCAGGATATAAGCCTGTTGGTTAATGCCACCCATACCCACAGTGGGGCTTCCATTATCCACACCCAGAACTATGCTAAACACATTTAGTTATCATACACCCTTAATCTCAGTGTCACATACCCTAGATCCAGCCACCTCTGAAAAGCCCCACCAGGGAGAGTATGAGGCTTTAGGGAACATCCAGACAAACTGTAATAGTTACCTCAGCCACTCTTTGGGGGTTTCAGTCCAAGCTCTTGTTGTCTCATGGCCGCTTCTCCTGCAGTGCCTTGTTGAGGCTCTTGGAGAGCAGGCCAGTGACCTTGGTGGCAGCGGGGTGGGAGCTCCTTCCCATTTGTGTGGAATGGCCAGCGATTCCAAAGGCTTGCCAAGGGCTAACCTTGTGGACCCCTGAACTGGCAAAGTGAATATGGTGTGTCTGCAAAGGTCATGTTTGTCTGACAATGCTCCATGTGTCAGATTTCTGGCTGGCAGAGATGGAAACAGAGCTGTGTTGCCCAGACTGGCTATGCACTTACTCCATGCAATGAGAAAAACCCCTAAAAGCGAGACAAGAAGCTTAGCACCTCTCTGCCAGCCCCCTGCATGCTGGCAAGTGTGTAGTAGCTTGCAGTTCCCAACATTTCCACAGCCGATATTACCTGGGTCTGGAAATAAGGGACAGTCCTCCAGAGGCCTAGCCGATGGTCAGAGGGATGCCGTGGGCAGCAATGGGAAGGTCAGGAGCTGCATGACTGGCCATGTGGTGGCATCTGAGCCAGGGCCTGGCAGGGACCAGGAGGAGCTTTTCTTAATGGAAGGTGCAGCTCAATCTGATTCAGGCCTAGTGTTTGGCTGTGTGGCTCTGGGCACATGTGGTTTGCATGGTGTGTTGAGAACTTTCAATCCATGTGTCCTTGAATGGATATTCTTCTGCTTTTGCCCTGCAGGCCTCCTGTCCTGCTCCTTGTGGAGCTGTGCCATGGGAACCTCAGACAGGTGCTGGAGGGATGCATCTTTCCCGCAGCTCAGACCAGGCCACCATGCCCTGTGGTGCCTTCCCCTAGCTGGATTCATGAGCCCCTAGCTGGAGTCGTGAGCCCTCACCTGCCTGGCTCAGGGCTACCTACCTTACCCACCTGTGCCTCCTCTGCAGCTGGGGGCCCTGACCCCGCTCCACATTGCTGCCGCCCTTCCGGGAGAAGAGGGTGTCAGGATCACGGAGCTGCTACTCCATGCCATCACTGACGTGAACGCCAAGGCTGCTGACCAGGATGACATGTATAAACCAGGCAAGGTGTGCTGCCTGTGGCTGGCAGGAGGGAGCGTCCCATCTGGGCTGAGTGCTCTGGACCTGTGGCACCTATCCTGGGATGACTTGAGCCCAGTGCAGAGACAGTGGGCCTGGCACCAAATGCCCTAACCTTTTGAGAGTGCTTAGCTGGCATGTCTGTGGGGAACCAAGGGCAAAGGTAGCTGAAGGGACCCAGCAGCTGAAGGATCTGTGTGAACAGGCAGCTTAGCAAAGCGTGAGCGTCCTTGCTGGTGCAGGGGATCCCCATAGGACATTTTTCAGGTGACCTGATCTCACCCCTTTAGGCCACGGTTGCAGCTAGATCATTTCCAGCACATCCCCAGGGCGTGCTGCCCACTGGGTGGGGTTGCCCTGGCCAGCCTTGCAGCTGCCTTGCCAGCTTCTGAGCTGGCCTCCTGTGGCCCCTTCATCCCTGTCCTTCCCCATGGGGCTCTCTGAAGGGGTCCCTGAGCTCCAGGGTTGCCTGGGCAGTGCAGGTGATGGCCAGGACCCTGCTGCACCCTAGCATGGGTCCCTGTCATGGAGGAGACCACAAGAGATGTGCTCACTGGACACTGAGGCAGGCAGTGCCCAGGCCCAGGCTGCAGCAGGTGCCAGGTGCCATTGCTGCCAGGTGGTGCCAGGGAGGGAGCTGGGCAGGATAGCGTTTGTGCACTTGGAAACAGGCAGCCCTCGTTCTTGCCACCTGCAAGGGCAGCTCCAGGGCCTCCACCGCCGGGACTTCCTGGCCCCTCAACTTGTAAGATCCAGCTGTCACCGTCCATGAGCCATACCTGGCATCTCACACAGGGCTGAGCCCGTTTCTTCTCATGCCCACAGAGCTGTGAGCAGCCCCTTGAGCATGACAGAGTTGGGGACATGTGCCTGGGTCTGTGTGTGAGGGCTTGAGAAGAGGTCAGAGGGTGGCATCAGTGGCTTAAGAGCAGGCAGAGAGGCCAGACTCGGGAGCTTCCCATGATGTAGGAGGAAGTGCGCTGTCAGCTAGGGGCTGGCTGGCTGGTGAGAGGCCGGTCTCCGGCTTGGGGAGGCTCAAGTGAGCTCTGCTGCCCACAGCTGGACCTGCTGCCCTCAAGCCTGAAACTCAACAATGAGCCAGGCCCACCCAGCATCTACTACACAGTGCGCACACCCACAGCAGAGGAGGGCGGCAGGACGCCCCTGCATGTGGCCTGTGAGCGGGAGGACAGTCATAAGGTGAGAAGCCACTGCGGCTTCAGCCAGGCGGAGCTGGTGCCTGCTGTGCATGTCATGTCTGTGCTTGCGTGAGCTGGTGTGTGTGTACAAGAGCATGGGTATGGGGTGTTGCATGGGGGTGGTGCATGCATGCATGCATGTGTGTTTCTGTGTACATGTGTGTGCAGAAGTCATGTGAGATGCCAACTGTGAAGGCGTGGAGGCTGCATTTGTCTGGCCGTCACATCTTCACTCAGCAATGAAAAGAAAGGACAGCTTTCCTCCTGTGAGGCTGTGGGAAAGGAAGCAGGCATGGAGTCTGTGCTCTGGCTCCCGGCATCTGCCCACACAGAGGAGGCAGCTTGGTGGAGGGCTCCATGTGGCCCTGGGAGAAAAGTCCCTGCAGTGGGCAGGTGGAGGGGCCACTCCCCATGAGCACTTCTGGGGAGAATGCAGGTGGCAAAATGGGTGGTCCTGAAGGGGCAGGAGGAAGCAGAGGCTCCCCGGGGCCAGGGCTGGGCCGGGGCCAGGACCCCCATGTGGATGGTGCCTGTCAGCCCAGGTGGGCTCCTTTGCATGCTCCGGTCATCTCAAAGGCCCCTGGCCCCAGGGAAGAGCATTCCTCCATCACACCTGCCAGTGTCCGCCCTTCTGCTGAGGTGCTGCGGTCCTGACTGACCCTGGTCCTTTGGAAACAATCTCTGAGTCACTGTGCGCATTGGCGTCCTTCTTGTTTTCTGCCTGGAAGTGAGGACTGTTTGGAGGACGCCTTTCTCTACCTGAGACCCATGCGCTCCACACCTGAACAGTCCCGTGCCCTGGTGTCGGTGTGGCATTCATGCTAGCCTCCAACTGGAGTTCCTTGGGAGCAGGGCTGCTCCAACCTGGTGTGCTCTGCCTTCTCCCTCCCAGTGTGCCAGGGATGTCGTGCATCTCCTTCTCTCCCACGGGGCAAATCCCAACTTGCTGTGGAGTGGCCACTCCCCACTGTCCCTGTCCATCGCCAGTGGGAACGACCTGGTGAGTGCCTGGGCCTGTGTCGTTCCTGCCTCCACATGTCCGTCTGCCCAGCCACCCTTCCACCCACCCACACACCCGTCCCTTTATCCACCCACCTGTTCCTCTCACCCATCATTCCACCACCCATAATCCACTCACAGCCTTCTTTCATTTAAACGTTCCTTGTGAAGCACCTATGTGCAGGCAGGCACCGCTGCAGGCAGTGGGCTTTGAAGAGAGCAAAGGCTCTACTAGTAAGGATCCCCCCATTCCAGCTGGGGGTGTCAGACATAAACTAGTGTGCAACACAACTTCAGGCAGCAATAGGTGTTACAAAGATAAAAGAGCTCAATGCGGGAGGATCCACAGAAGGGGCCAGGGCCAGAGAGGATTCCTGACCACATGCAGGAGCCCCTACTAGGGCTGGACTGCACCTGGGCAGTGCCCAGAGGAAGTGTGGGAATCAGGCCCGGGGTGAGTGCCAGCTCCTCTCTAAGGGGCTGGCCACGTGACCCCCACCCAGTGCAGCCCTCAGAGGCACCAGGAGCCGCTGCTGGGGGTGGCCCCGGGGACACCTCTGTGAGGGAGGTGACAGCCCGCTGCTAAGGAGCCTGTCTGTGTCAGATTGTGAAGGAGCTCCTGTCCTATGGGGCTGACCCCAACCTGCCCCTGACCAGAGGCTTGGGCAGTGCCCTGTGTGTCATCTGCGACCTGGCCTATGAGCAGCAGAGGAGCACAGACAACAAGATCACCCTGGTGAGGTGCGGGGCAGGTGGGGCAGGGAGAGG
This sequence comes from Fukomys damarensis, assembly GCF_012274545.1. Classification (NCBI taxonomy): domain Eukaryota; kingdom Metazoa; phylum Chordata; class Mammalia; order Rodentia; family Bathyergidae; genus Fukomys; species Fukomys damarensis. The sequence goes on along the minus strand of NW_022900928.1, from coordinate 135,363,781 downwards.
ACTGTGGGCCAAGGGACACTGACCCGACTCTGTCTCCAGTCCGGGTCTGGGGAGGCCCCCGAGGGGATGGGCACCTTGACTCCAGGTAAGTTCTGGACTCCAGCATGGGAGAAGAATTCCAGCTGCATCAGAGTGAAGCTCTGGCTCAGAGAGGGAGAGTGGAGCAAGCTCCTGGGTACCTGGGGCTCGCTGTGATGCAGGGGTTCAGACTGGGCCCGCAGAGGGATGGGCTGCCCGGAGACAGTTCTGTTGTCTGAGCTCTGCAGGCCCCTTCTGTTCTGCCTCGGACAGGCTCCTGGGTTCCCCCTGGGGTCATCGCTTCCGCTGGGGGTGAACTTCACTGGGGAGGCTTTGTGCTCTGGGCTGGGTGGAGCCTGCTTGTGTCAGTGCTGTCAGGGGTGTCTGTTGATGCCATTTGCTTTGATACAGTCAGTGCTCAACCTCTGCTGGGGCAGGGCTGTGGAAGTCACACACACCCCCACACACCCATGCACGCGCGTGCGCACAGCCCACACCACATGTGCACGCTCGCATGTATGCACTGCCTCTCTGAGCACTGGTGAGGTGTGGTGAGGCCTATGCCCTGGTCCTCGCCTTCACACCGCTGACAGCCCGAGGGACCCAGCACTGGGTGTTGTTCTGGGTGCTGTGGGACTGGGCTGCCAGGAGGGCTCCCCAGGGTGTGGGATTGTTAGGGTGAGGCTGGGGCTCTTGCTGCTCATCCCTGTGCACCCTGTTTATCTCTGACTGCCCCACACACCTGGAGCATGGCTCCCACAGACACCCTCCCGACAGCCATGCTCTTAGCTGGGTGGTGTCCTCGGGCTGCTTCTGCTGATTTTGTCTGCAGGGCTTGGATGCTGTGGGCCTTGTGATGAGGGTGACTCTTAGGTTCCCTGGGTGGCCCTGTTTGTCTGACAGGTTCTGTCCCCTCAGATTGACCGGCTCCTGAACCACGGGGCTGACATCCTGAAGCCAGTGATGCTCACTCAGGGTGACAAGGTGGCAGTGGGCACAGTCGTGGACTATGGCTACTTCAAGTTCTTCCAGGTTAGGCCTTGTCTGGAGCAGGGCCTCACGGGGAATGTGGCTTCTCTTGGGCAAAGCTAAGAGCCCTGCCATGGTGGGCATGTCCCATGGCACCTGAAGTGTCTCAGCTTGTCCTCATGGTCACTGAGGAAGGAAACAGCACAGTGTGGGCCGGGGTGAGGCTTGGCAGGAGTGGGGGGCAGCCCCGGGGCCCCATGGTGACCCTGCATGCCCTCGGGGTCACCACAGGACTGGAAGATCGCCCACTGCCCCTTCCACGTGCTGCTGCCAGCAGAGCGGGAGACGCTTCTCGCCCGGAAGAGGCTCCTGGAGTACATGGGCTTCCAGCTGCGGCTTGCTGTGCTTGCCAAGGAACGGGAATGGGACTGGAAGGCGATGTCCCAGAGCAGGAAAGGTGGGGTGCACAGGTGCTCACCGGGCATAGGCCTAGCATGCAGCCCTGCACTGTGCCCTCTCTGAGCCTCGTGCCTCTCCGCCCGCCCTCAGCACACACCAGCTCTTCCCACACCCACCCACAGGCAGACCTGTGTACACTCACTCTGCCCTCCGTCACCTGTGTGCCCACCGCTCTTGCACAGGCCACACACACCGACGCCTGACGCGCTCACTTAGCTGCCCCTCTCCACACACCACACACCCACACACTGGCACCGCATTCACCCCCAGAATGCTATCTGTGTCACACCCCTATGGGAACCCCTACCCTCCACACACCGTACCCCACGCTTCACCACTGCAGTGGAAAGGTTTCAGTGGTCTCAGCAGCATCAGCCTGTCACTTGGCTATTTCTGGCCTGGGGTGAGGCCGGCCTGCTGACCTCATGCCTGGGAAGGAGAAGGAGAGAGGGAGAAAGAGGAGAGAGAAGAGAGAGGAAGAGAAGGGGAGGGAGGGAGCGATCCCTGCCCAAGCCAAGCTGTGGTCCCTGCGAGGATCAGTCCCCGTGATTCAGAGCCTCCTGACCCAGGTGCCTTCCAGAGGCCTGGCTCTGAGCGCTGCCTCCTGCACCTAAGCTTTTGGGGGACCCTTCGGGTTTAGATCAATGTCCCTGCAAGACCTCCTGAGCTCAGGGGTCACTGGGTCATGGGGCTCAAGCTGACTGGCTGTTTGGTGGGGTCTGGTGGAAGAGGTGTCTCTGAGGGCGTGGCCTGGATGGGTTCTTCTCCCTCTCTGGCTCCTCCCTCCAGTCTGTGTGCGCTGTCCTGCCATGGAGCCAGCTGCCTGGGCTGTAATCATGAGCCAAAGTAAACCTCTCCTTCTAGACTTGTGGGTGTCACGTCTTGTGCCTGAGCAATGAAGAGGGGTCATTCCTAGTCTAAGCCATAGCAGTCCCATCACCCACACTTACCACATGTGAGACCAGTGGTGCTTCCGAGGCCACCGGCTCTCGCCTCCCCTGCAGCAGCTCTAGGCAGCCTGTCCAGGCTGGGGAGGAGGCTGCAACCCAAACCAACTTCTTCCTCCTTAATTCCACTCATGGGGATACCACTGCCCCGCCTTCACAGCCTCAGCGCTGAGTCGCCCTAGGAAATTGTGAGCTTTGACGAAGAAGCACGGCCTGTTTCTGACAGAGCACCAGGCGGGAAGAGACGCTGGATCTGCTGGAGGCATGGCTGACCCCAGCGTGGACCATGCCAGAGAGAACGAGGGAGAAAAGGCGAGCAGGGCTGGTGCCAAGGCCAGAACCCCTCACAAACACGACCAGTCGGACTTTGCCCTTGAAAATCTCTGGTTGTCTTGGATCTGCCTGAGGAGGGATGACGTCAGGGACATTTTATACATCTGTGACACAGCCCACAGCCAGCAGAGCAGAGAGAGGTCTCCCCGAACCGTCCCCCAGGCCGCCCTGGGCTGCTGGCCCTGAGGACAGCACAGGAGCATCGTGCTGGGGTGGGGGACGCCCGGCAGTATGAGGTGGGCTCTCTCCTGCCACTGTCATGTGTCACAGGAAAGTGCCAGGTGTGGCTGGCAGGGTTGGGCAGGACAGTCAGCAGGGGAACCAATGGCTGGGTCTGCGAAGAAGGGCTTGGGAAGAGCCTGTAAATGCCTTAACTAAGAGCGCCATCACTAAAGCAGTAAAGGAAAACGCGAGTGCAGTGTCACGGTGAGTAGAAGCTACCCACGGAGAAAGGAATTTGGACTTTGGGATCAGTACAGCCCCGGAATGAAGCTGTTCTCAAGGTCTCAGCTGTGTGGAAAGGAGAGTCAAACCTGGAGTCAAAGTGGTAGCAGTGGGGCTGCCTGCGGGAGACAGGAGAAAGCGCAGAGAGAGGAGCCGGGCCACAGTGGCGCCATCCGCTCAGGTGCAGCCATCCTAGAGGGACAGCAGGGAAAGGCGCAGACATGTAAAGCAGCTTCACTCCTTTGCTAGGATGTGGACCTGACCATCTCAGAGGACAAGCCAACTCCACCGGTCATTGGAGGGAGCCATGCACAGACTGATGATGAGGGGTCTGTGGGAGCCCCACTGGGGTCATCCCGAGGGGTGCGGTACACCCCAGCTCTCCTTTGGCGTCGCAGCAAGCAGATGACCACAAGCAGCCCCAGTGGAGGGGCGAAGGAGGGACAGTGAGCAGGGCCTCAAGGAAGAGGGAGCACCGAGGGGCTGTGAGCAGGGCAGGCCTGAGAGAGAGCCTGGTGCCACCTGGTGACCTTTCCTTGGGACTGCAGGGGTTCAGAACTGGGTGGGTGGCTTGGGTGGCACTGACGCTGGCCTCTCTGATGCAGCGGAGCTGAGCCCTGGCCACAGGATGAAGAAGAGAAGCTTTGGCCTGGCCAAGGCCCTGGTGGAAGAAGGACAGGAGCTGTGAGTGCCGCAGCCGGGTCCCCCAGAAGTGTGGGTGGCAGTCACCTGTGGCTTGGACAGTGCTGCTGGCCTGGCCTGGCCCTCTCTTGGATGGCCCTGCTCCCTTGTCCCTGAGTGACATGGCCTGGTGCAGGCGGCTGCTTGCTGCACAGGTTACAACCAGCCTGAGAGTCACAGATGAACTCCACCCCTGCGCAAGGGTGGCTGCCCGTCTGGGGCAGAGCAAGGTTGGAGCCCAGTGCCTGCTTCTCCGGGCATCTGCCACCCCCACCTGGGGTCTGTGCAGGGGAGTAGCCCCAAACATGCAGGGTGAGGCCTGGCCTTCTCCTGGGGATGTCCCACCCATTCGTCAAAGGAGCAGGGTGAAGGGACAGAGAGGGTGGCTGGGCTGGGCGGGCACCAGGTCCCCCCAGACCCCCACAGCTGCTTCCTGTGGTCCGGGAAGCCCCTCAGCCCACTGTGCTGCCTGCTGGCCCCTGAGGGTGTGGACATGGTCTGCAGGGCTCAGAGGCAGAGCTGACCACTCTGAGCCACACAGCTCAGGGGTGGCAGGGACTGTCCAGGACTGGGCTGGATGGGTGTGGCCTGCATGACTGCCCTTCTGCCGCAGTGCCCCCTTCTTCAAGTTCTGCTACCAGTGTGGCCGCTCCATTGGCGTCTGCCTCACACCCTGCACCCGCTGCTATGGGATCCTGACCTGCAGCAAGTACTGCAAGTCCAAGGCCTGGGCTGAGTTCCACAAGAGGGACTGCAATGAAATGATGGCTGTGGTCGGGGCCGTGCCAGGCCGGCAGAGGACAGGTACAGGCCCAAGGGGGCCTGGCAGGGGACACGGGGAGTCTTCAGACTGGTTTTCCATCTGGGCTTCGCTGTCCCTAGGCCACAGGGCTCTGGGCTTGGGCTGGTGTGGGAGTTGCCCTCAGCCTGGCTCTTGGCCCCAGAGCACGGTGGACAGGGCCTTGTAGAAGCCACCTGATCTCCTGACCCCCCTCCTGCCCTCTCTACTGGCAGTAGGCACAGTGTGGAGGCCACGCTCCCTCTTGTTGGTGGGCCTGTGCAGTGGGCTTGGCCCAAGGATGGGGAGGGAGCACGGGCAAGGGCTTCCTCAGGGCCTGCACCACCTTTGCTGGCCCTGTCCTGAGACAGCTGGCTGTGCACCTCTGATTCCTCCTCTGGGAACCGCAGGCACCAGGCACCGGTTGCCCAGGTTGGGCTGCTACAGATGCACCTGCACCCTCAGCCTGGCTGTGGGGGGCTGCAGAGAGCAAGGCTGACCCTCCTTCTCCCTGTGCTTGTCTTGTCCAGTGCCTGGCTCTGCACATACCTACAGGAGGGCAGGAGACTCTCACTGAGAAGCAGTGATGCTGGTGCCTGGGAGAGTCCGAGGCTGTGCCCGTGTCTCACTGCCCAGGGGTCACCTCTGTGCTCTGCAGTGGCTGCAGCAGGAAGTCTGGCACCCTGCGGCTGCATGTGCAACGTCTCCATCTACCATGCAATAAAGCGGCCTTGGTGTGCACCTGAAGGTCTGTGCGCTGCTGTGTCCCACCCGAGTCGAGGCCTAGCACTGGCCACACCCGCCTTGCTTGCCTCCTGCTGGCCCGGCATGGGATGTGTGTTGTGCTTCAGGGAGAGGCAGGTGCAAGGCAGCTGACGGTCATGGGAATGGGGGTTCCAGGATGCTCCCAGAGCCATACGGCCGGCCCCTCCTTTACTGTCTCAGTGCCTTTGTGGGCTCACAGCTCCTTGCAGGGTCCAGAGTGTCTTAAATGTTTCCCGTGTACCAAGTGAGTTCCTGGGCACTGGGTATGCAGAAAGTGCTGTGGTTGAGAGGGCGAGGGGCTGGGGCAGTGCCATGTAGATGGAGAGTGAGATGTCCTTTCCCAGAGAGGAGGAAGGGGGCAGTGAGGGGCCACCCCACGTGAGGGGGAATGTGGTGGGGACAGCATGTCCTCACAGAAAGATGGAGTGGGGGGTTTGCTGCCTGCCGGGAGCAGAGTAACTGGGGGTGGTGGGAGAGGGGGCTGGAGCTGGCCAGGTGAGGGCCCCTCCCCAGGCTGCCTTTTGCTGGCCAACAGTCATGGAAATGACTGTTTTACCTGATTTCTTGCCTGTCACAAGTGTGCAGGTGTGGGGGTACACTTGGGCGTGCTGAGCAGAGACCTAGACATAGACGAGGAAGAGCCTGGTGGAGGGAGGTGCCGCCCAGCTCGTGGGTGGCTTTCTGGGAATGGGGGCTCCTGATAGAGCTGAGGACCAGCCTCCTAAACCCTGGCACCGACCACTGTCACCATGGTGAGCCAGCTTCCCACCCCAGGGCCACCGCTGGGAGAGCTCAGGGTGGACACTCAGCTGTCCAGGTCACCTTTGCTCCACCCCATCAGCCACAGTAAGGCGAGCAGCGTGCGGTAGTTTTCTACCAGCCCCTGCGTGTGCTTCCCACCCTGCCTCACCTTACACGGCACAGAGGCCACAGAGACCCCTGAGAGAGGCTCAGCACCCGGGGTGGCAGACGGAGGCACACGTGTGCAAATCTAAGCACAGAGACCCACTCTTCATGCTCCAAGTCAGGCCGTGGCACCTTCCTGTGCACTACATTTCCACAACACATTGCTCCCATGTGAAGATTGCTCTATTTTTTTTTTTTTTGCTCTGATTATTTGTGAAATACACGCTTACTGTTAAAAAGACACAAAGGCAAGAATAATACTGAAAACATCATAGTCTCTGCTCTTTGAATGCCTCGGGGAGCATCTTCCTGTGCCTGCACCCCACCTTCTCTAGCTCCAGGAGCTGATCAGGACGGCACAGTCCACTCCGCATCTCTGCCACCTTCCCCACTGTGCCTGCTCTGCCACTCCTCATGCACAAGGCCACTGCATTCTGCAGACACCCGCGGATGTCTGGCCAGGTCAGAGGACTCAGTCTTTACAGGAGGCTCTGCGCACAGGGCCTACTCACCCCTTCAGTAGTTCCAGAAAGTTAAACTCCATTCTCTAGTGCATTCCACCCTGTGTTCCATGTTCCCCTTGCTCCCGGGGAGATCACACAGCTCCCACAGTGGCCTGGGACCCCTCAGCACAGCTGAGCAGGGGATCTTGCTTGTGTGAACATCTTGCCCACGTACATGTACTGAGTGACCTGTGTCCTCTGCCCTGCTCCCGGGGAGGTCTCCCCTCCTGACCAGACTGTGCAGGGGCTCTTTCCTACATGGAGGGCAGACCCGTGCGCCATGTGACTGTACGATGCTGAGCTTTGTTTCACTGTCACATCAGTCTTTCCCTCAGCTCTTGGCTTTCTAGGAGCCCAGGGTGCAGTCCTCAGTGTGGTCATGAAAAAGTGAGGTCTCCACCCAGACGCTACCGTTATTTTAGTGCATCATTTTCTCTGTAGTCTTTGACTCAGCCTAGAATTAACTTTTGCATGAGGTCTGAGAAACATCTAGATGGATGTCCCTCTGGTCACATCTGGATATTTACTTCTCTCCTGGGCTTTGCCATCTCAACCTGCAGCTCATAATGCATTTTGGTTTTTTGAGACAGTCTCATTGTATAGTTCAGGCTGGCCTTACCTCATGGCAACCCTCCTGCCTCAGCCTCCTGAGTGCTGAGATTTCAGGCATGTACCACCAGGCCTGGCTGGCCTCAAATTTCAAGTAAACAATATTGTTGTTAACTAGTCACTGTGCTGCACACCAGGCAGGCCCCAGCACCTAACCACTCTAAAGGAAAGCTGACTGACAGACACATCTGCATTTCCATACCACCCCAGCTGTTGGCCACCATCTTGTTTCTGCTTCCAAGAATGAGTGTTTTAGATTCTATGCACAAGTGAGATCACGCACAATTTTCCTTTTGTGTCTAGCTGATTTCCCTCAGCATAGTGCTCTCCAGGTTCATCTGTGTTGAACACTGGGATTTCCCTCCCCTGAGAAATTTCCCATCAGGATCTATGTGGTGCGTTTTCTATCTACCAACAGACCCTTAGATGGAGCCTGCGCCTGGCTGCGGGAGGGACACTGTGGTGTGCCTGAGGGTGGGGGACAGCTTCTCAGTGCTGAAGGAACATCTTCCAGCTGTGCTGTGGACCTAGCAGTGGATGTGAGTCCATGGTGGTGCTGTCTTTTTTTGTGTGTGGTAGTGGGGCTCGAACTTAGGACCTTGTGCTTGTGAGGCAGGTGGTGGCACCACTGAGTTAAATCCCAGCCCATGGTGGCACTGTTTTTAAGTGTTGTGTGTGTCTGCTGCTTTCTGTAGAGGAGGTGCGGGGCTCCATTCTCCTTGGCAGTGCCCCTCCGTCACCGTGTTACCTTGCTTTGGATAGTGGCAATCCTGATGTCCTAGCAGGTTCGAGGTGGGTTCCATCATGGTTTGATTTGCACTTCCCTAAGGACTGTTGTCTTTTACATTTTAAATAACTTAAACACCATCTTTTTCATCTTATCTTGTATGTGTGAGCACACACACGCATGTACACAGACAAGCCGGGCATCTACAAGTGTGTGCTGCTGACACCACGTCAGTCTGCCAGGTCTGCCCCAGTGATGTGGGGCCACCAGGGAAGCAGCTGCACAGGCTGTGTTCACCCAGCAGGATGTCTGTAGCTTCGCAGACTCCCATGAGTAGAGAGGGTCTGAGAACCAGCGACAGCAGGCAGTGGCTCTCCCTGGCCAGCCTCTCAGGTCACATTTAGGGGCTGGGTGACCCAGGCTGGGCCCAAGCAGCACTACCCAGGTGGTCCCTGCACTGGGCACCTGGTCAGTGTCCTTTCCCAGACAGGGAGGGTGCGCTCACCTCTGCTCAGGAAGAACATGCAGGAGCCACACACATGCGTCCCAGAGGCCCTGACAGTGAGCCCCTGTCTCCCACCTATCCCCATGGGGCCCTGCTGAGTCCCCAAGGCTATTTGCTTCTCCTGACACTCCCTGGGAAAGGGGATCCTGGGAGGAGAGCTGGGCCACCAGCTTCCTGGAACTTGAGGAAGAGCATGTGGATAAGGATGCAGCAGCCACCATGGGCCTGGCTGTTGCAGGCATCCCCAAAGGCCAGTGCTGGGCTGTGGCACCCCTAGGAGCTGTGTCGAGCATGTCTCTCTCTAGGGTGTAGCCTGGCTGGGTCTCAGCAGTCCAGTGCCATAGCAGAAGTGCCAAAGGGAATGTTTCCCTGGCAGACCAGAGTAGCCTGCCAGCTCCCACATAAAGCAGCCTGTTCGTGGCACATGCCCAGGAGTGTCTTTGAGAGCCACCATGTTGGCCCCAGGTGACCCCACAGAGACAGAGCACTCAGACTAGAGAGTATCAGGAACCCCACCAGAAGATGCTGGTCCCTATACTCTGGCCGCCTGGGCATCTTTGAGGCCACCCAGCAGGAGCCAGAACCTCCCAGAGGCTGGAGGATTGTGTGGTGTGCAGAGGGAAGGTGGCGGGGCCTGCGGTGCCACCTGGACCCAGGTCTGGGCCACTTCCTCCCATGGATCCTGGAGGCTGCCCAGCCCGGCACAGAAGGGTCTGCTAGGGCAGGACTCAGACCTGGCCACCAGGGGGCCTTGTGGGGGTGGACACCCACACACCCAACCTCAGGACTATGCACGGTGCAGCTGTGCTCAAGGCCTGCCCCTTTCCCACTGCTCCTGGTTCATGTTTGGCTGTGTAGCTCCCTCACACACATGCATGCACACAATGCAGAGGCCACACAAGAGGTCAGAACAGCCACACAGCTCATCCTGCTGTAGGTCTCCAGCCGTTTATTGTTACAAGGACTCAACACGTCACCTGCTGACACTGGGTGTCACCTGGTAACACTGGGCGGCCAGTGGTATCATGAAGGGTGTCACAGACTTGCTCAGGGCTCTGACCAGTGACCTGTTGGCCCCGCCTCCAGCCTGCACGGCTCTGGCCCTCCACGTCCAAGAGCAATTTCAGAGAACACTGCCTCACACCAGGGACTGACAAATGGCTGAAGACCTGGTCCGCCCCACTGTGGACACCGCTGGGGTAAGGCCGCTCCAACCCGATGAGAAAAGCAAAGCACTTTGGGCTGCTAGATGGTCAGACTGCTGCTCCCACGCCATAGCAGCTTAGCCATCCCTGCCTCCTCCCCGGGGGCCTGCAGCAGCTGGGCCTAGCAGGGAGGGTGGCCTGGCTCTAATGGCCTTAGTGAGCCATAAGGAACACCAGGATCCCAGCAGGCCCCAGGCCTTGCCAACGCTGGGTGGAGGACAGAGCGTCTCTTGGAATGGCAGGGGGACAGGGAGAGTGCATGTGTGCGTGTCTGGAAAGCCCTTGACTGCCACACCCCTCACCCCTGCAGCTGGCCAGGTGTCCCTGGCTTGCAGCCTTAGGTCTCACCAGTCCTGAGCTGAAGTTTCACCAGCCAGCCCCACCCTGTGGCTGGCTTGCAGCCCTCATCTGTGTCACCCTGTCTGCGTGGGATGGGGTAGAAGGGGCTGGCGGTTCCCTAGAAGTGGGGTCCCTGGTGCAGACTCTGCAGAGCACCACACTTCCCTGGGTATTGGGGATTGAGCCCCACCTCAGACAAAAGTGCGACTAACAGAAGAGCCTGTGGCCGTGCTGGGCGCCACCCTCTGCAAATCACCTGAGGACCCTCCACCAGGCTCCAGAGTGGCACAGGAGCCAGGCCGGGCACAGAGCCCCTGCCGAGTGGAAGGTATCATGCATAAGCTCAAAGGCCCGCCAGAGCCTGAGCGGGACCCTCACAGTCCTTGAGACTTCTGGAGGCTGAGGGCTGGGCCTCCCTTTCTGACGTCGGAAGCTGGAAGGCGCAGGAGAGGAAGGCACAGGCTCACATGAGGGCTCCAGCGGGATGCTGCTAAGGGCCATCTCCTCTGTGGGCCTCAGGTGGGACAGGGTGCTGGGGAAGGTGTGGGCAGCCAGAGGTGCCCCCGAGGTCCCTGAAATACATGGCTTTTGGGGACACGGCTCACAGCTGACCTGAGGACCTCATACAAAGTTAAAAGCCAGGGTAGCAGGCGAGGCCAGGCCTCAGGGGTCAGGGCCCCACAAACCCTGCCCAGCACACAGCTGCTGTCCCTGTCCTGCCCTGAGCCTCTGCAGGCTAAGGGGGATTAAATATCGTCTGCTTTGAGTTCTGGCAGTCTGTCCTTGACCTTGGTCCCTGCAGCTGTGGGGCAGTTACCGCCACCGGGGTCTGGCTGCTGCGAGGACCAGGGTAAGGAGAGGCAGCAGGAGGAAGGTGTGGGGACTGGGGCAGCTGGCAGCTGAGGTCTTCTGTCCTTCACGCTCTGAGAGGCCAGGGAGGGTGTGGGTCAAAGGTGTCCGGGAGCTGGAGCTCTTCTTGCTGACCCTCCGGCCGCAGGTGTCGTCCAGGCAGCCGCCACCACTGCCTGAGCCGCTGCCATCATCGCCTGGGGAGAAGAGGGGGGGTCCAGCAGCTTACTCCAGGGTGGACAAGTGACACGGGGCCTTGAGGTCCTTTACACACGCTGTCCTCACCATGGCAGGCCAAGCAGGCTGGAACCCAGGCTCAGCCCTGGGTCCCCTGGGCCATGGCTTGGGGACACTGCCCAGCGGCAGCAGCCTCTCTAAGGCACAGGGCCCCGCCTCTCAGTACCTCCAAGGCACCGTCCAGCCCTGGCCCTCGCTGCTTGCTGCTCACTCACTTGCATCCTGGAAGTCCACATCGTTGCCTCCGTAGGCTCCGCGGAGCCGGTTGGTCATGATCTTCAGCTGCATGATCTGCTGCCGAATGGTCATGTCGGGCTTGGTGATGTCCACCTCCACCTCGGGGTTGTTGATCTGGTTGGCTAGCCCATCACCCATCACCTCGGGCAGGTACCTGGGGGCGGGGCGGGCAGCGCCTGGTCACTGTGCTGGCCCTGGCAGCCCCCTCCTGGGCAGGGCCCTGTGGGAGTCCACCAGGTGAGGGCATGGCCTCTGTCCCTGCTCCCTCGTCCTGCTGCATGTCACATTAGGATGCAGGCAGGCACCTACCTGCCCTTGGCCATCCCGTTCCAGCAGCGGTCATCACTGGCGGAACTCATGGCCATCTTCTCGCTGCACAGTGTCCCGGGGAGGCTGATCCAGAAGTCCTGCACGTCTCGGAGCTGGGTCTTGGCCTCTGAGACCTGTGGGCACGTTCAGCACCCTGGGTGGTCTGGCCAACCTGCCCCCCAACCCCATGGGCATGGCGTGGCCAGCAGGGTGGTGGCAGGCACCCACCAGTATCTCCAGGGCACCTGTGGAGGGCTTCTCCTGCAGCACCAGCTTTCCCTGGCGTGGCTTCTCCTCTGGCCCTGAGCCCTGGAGATTGACTTTGGGGTTCCTGCAGCTCTGGATGACCTGGAGAAATACCGCAGGGCTCCTAGAGGGGCAGCAGGGGCCCCTGGGACCAGATGACGTGGTGTTGGGGCAGCCCCTCCATGCCCACCATAGCCTCCCACCACACCTTAGCTGTGAGCAAGTCCCTGTTGTCCTGAAGGGCATTGATGGCCTCTGCCAGCCACACATGTATGCTGCTGATGATGTTCTCTGCGCCCGATGGGCCCCAGAACTTGTCCGTGATAAGCACCATGGAGTCTGCCGTGGGAATTAACACACACACACATACACACGTGTGTCACACACACTTGGGCAGCACCATCAAAGGTGCAGCCAGTAGAGGACCCCAGGGGCGCCCTCAGGCCAGCCCAGCTCACTCTGCCTGCACTGTTGTGGGCACACTGTGGTCTTGCCGGCCCAGCTCATGCCCACACACAGAAAGACAGCTCATGTGGGTGCTGACATGTATGCATGCTTCCCTCTGTGAGTCTGTTCATATATATGCTAGCCCCTGTGAGCTGCTGTGTCTGCATGTTGGCTTGCCTATGCCAGCCCATGCACACACTAGTGTGTGTCTGCATGTGTGTAATAGAGCACATTTTGTACACATACATGAAGCTTACACGTTAAATTTTCCCATTGGCTTCTATCACATCATCATTAGCACACAAATACCAGCATGCATGTGTTGTCCTGCAAGCATGCTGACCCACACTTGACGGACACATACCTGTTACTGGACACATGCTGACATATATGCCCACTGACCATGGCAAAAAGTGTGTGTTAATACATGTGTATTGGCATGCATGTATGCCAGCTGCATATGCAGGTACACCCATGTCAGTGTGAAGGTATGCTGGCCACTGCACAGCAGAGGTGAGGGCGAGCTAGTGTATGAACCAGCGCCCCCTGCTGGCATGTACACATTAGTGCACACAGGTGCTGGTGGACCATGTCACGTGTTACCATGTGTACATGTTGGGGCTCTGGCTACTTGGGCAGGACAAAGAACTAGAATCCTACAGGGCTCCCCAGGGCATGCACCCCAACCAAGTCAGATGTGGCTGTGACCCTGGTGGCCCGGCTCAGGACCCATGAGGCCTGAGCCAGTGGCCACTGTTTCCTAGGACCCCAGATCTGCTTCCCAGGGACAGGGTCTGGGCTCACCCAGGAGGTTTCTCCATTCGGCGTCCAGGTCAGCCTGGTTGGCAAGGCAGCCCTTGAGCACGTTCCGGCAGTAATCGGGGCAGGGCCGGGCACCAGGAACACCCAGGCAGCGGGCACAGTACACCAGCCTCATGACGGCGCGCGAGCACTCCGCGCTCAGGGGCACCTGGGGAGTGATGGCAGCCTGAGCCCACCTGGCAGCCACTGTGGGGCTTGGGATGGCTGACTCCCAGTGGGGCCTTCCCTCCTGGCCTTCTCAGGCCCTGCTGACCCTGGGCACTCATTCTATGCATCACAAGGGTCTCAGCCACCACTCACTAGGAAGTGGGAATAGCACACCACACAGACATGGAGACTGAGGCCCAGGGACTGGAGGGGTGCCTTACTAAGGACACTGCTGCCCTCATTCAGGGACGCCCTGCAAGGCCTCAGGAACCTTAACTGCTCCCAGTCTGAGCACATCTTCCATTCTCCCGTCTCCTGTCTGCAGTGTGCCCACAGCCAGGCTCAGTGTCCAGCCCAGCTCCCCTTCCCTGGCCTTTCCCATCCACACCTGGGCCACCTTCCGCACCACGTCGCCAGCCACACCCAGGCCCTGTATGAAGGCTCGAGCGGCCACAAAGGCCCGGGGGGCCCGCAGGCGCAGCTCCCGTGGGGCATCCCCAAAGGGCCGCAGTGTCTCAGCCTGCTTGCCCAGGCAGTCTAGGTAGTCATCAGGCAGCGGCAGCTGGGGGTGCAGCTGCCGGAAGAGGTGCTCCAGCAACCGTGCCCAGAACTCCGCTAGCGTCTCCTCCAGGTGCAGGTTGGCGCCATGGTAGTAGAGGCGCAGCTCAGTGTACAGGTCCCCAAAGGCCTGGGCATTCTGTGTGTACAGCTCCCCAAAGGCACCAGGGAAGGTGTCCTGCAGCACTCGCTCCGAGTTGTTCAGCAGCTGTTGGAAGTGGTCTGAGCACAGAGGGAGCAGTGTGAGATTTTGGGGGACCCCACTTCTCTACCTCCTCCTGAATGCTGGGGTGGGCCAACCAGGATGCAGGGGCTGGGTGGGGAGACCTGCACTCTGTAGAAGTCTGCTTGTGTGGTTGGCAGAGCCAAAGCAGAGGCCAGAGGAGGTCCCGCAGGCCTCCCTAAGACCTCAGCCTTCTGGTGGGGATGCAGAGACCCAGGTGAGGGTTCCCTCTCAGGTCACAGGGCCCTGTGGCCCTAGGCCTCCAACAGGGGCTCCAGGAGCCCATGCTTGCTTGCTTCCTTCCTTCCCTTCTTTCTCTTTTACTTTTGGGAGGTATGTTTTTGAGATAGGGTCTTGTTACGTAGTCCAGGGTGGCCTTGAACTCACTATGTAGCTCAGGCTTGCTGTGAAGTCATGGTGATTTCCTGCCTCAGCCTCCTGAGCACTGGCAGGGGTCCCAGGATTACAGTTGTGCACTACCATGCCTGGCTTCCAAGAGCCATTTCTAAGCTGGGCTGGACTCAGTGACCTGGACACCTTGGGGTCTCTGCTTTCTCTAGTCTCCCTGCTCCAGGGACCCCTAGGGTCCACGGTGCCCACTCCACTCACCGTCCACGCCCCGCAGCTGGGTGGCCAGCATGGTCTGCAGGGCGCGGCTGCTGTCACGGAGTGAACTCTCCAGCTCCGCTTGGCTGCGGTTGGCCAGGTTCTCCTCCATCTCACTGGTGCAGCAGGTGTAGCCCTGGGGGCAGATGCGCAGGTGTTCACCTGTGGGGAGGGCAGTGTGAGAGTGGACAGGGCCAGGACAGGGGAGGCAGAGCCGGGCGGGGGTGTTGCACAGCTCGATAGCCCCACCAGAGTGGGATGGGAGATGGAACCCAGCGTCCACACCAAGTCCTGGGGACACAGTCAGGGTGCATGCTCGGGTGCCAACCACAGGCCCAGTTGGGCATCAGCATCAGGGAGCACCTTGGGAACCAGGGACAGGGTTTTGGGGCCACACAGGTCCCTGCCGCCCTGGTACCAGAGGACTGAATACCTGGGATGGGTGCATGGTGCTGGCGTGTCTAATCTTATTCTGGTGAGCTGCAGACATGAGAGCTTCCCCCGTTTCCTGGTGGACCCAGCTGCTCACACCCCACACCCACTGTCCTCTGTCCAGCCCCTCCTCACAGGCCGTGCTTCTGCCCGGCCCAGACGCCCCCAGCTCCCCAAGCAGAGGAGACAAGGCCTGCCTGACACCAGGGGTGGGCACAGGGGCCCCAGGAACTCCCCAGAGTGAGCACTGCCTGGGCCGCAGCTAGGATTGCTGCCCTTCCACGGCAGCAGACTTCAGCTCTGGCAGGTAAGGGAAAAGGTACCAGGGATCTGAGAGTGGGTGGACCTGGACATGTAACTGTTCTCAGCACCAGGGCAGGCAGAGCCAAGCAGCATGGGCTGGGCAGGGTGGTGCTACAGCCTCAGTGCCCCTGATCTGACATGGAGGACCCTTGCTCGGGCACAGGGACCGAGGGCCCCTGTTCTGGGGGTAGGACAGCCAGGGTCAACATGGGACAGGAGGGGATAGCCTCAGCTTTCTGGTCTCGAGCTGGGATCTCACCCAGGCACCCATGGGCCAAGGGCAGCATCCTGACCCCTGGGAAGCCCACCCTTAGTAACCCCCCCCGTTGATACCCTTCCTCCTGCCCGGTGCCTGCCCTCCCCACGTGTTCCCTGCTGAGACAGGGCTGGCAGCCCAAGGCCTGCTGGGGGTGAGGAATGGGCCTGCTTCCTATGGCCACCCAGGGCCGGGGGACATCCTGGAGCCTAGTAAGAAGGGGTACCTGTCTGACCCTTTGCTCTCAGATGCTGCAGGTGGGGTGGACTGGGACAGAATCCTCAGGGAACAGGAGCCACCTGCCCAAAAGTGGGACCCAATGGCAGTGTATAATGGGATGAGAAGGCACTGGAGGGGGCTCATGCCCAGGGTGGGGATCTGGGGATAGCAGAGGAGGTGGGAAGCCTGGGGCTCCAGTCAAATCGGCTATGCGCTGCAAAGGCAAGAGGTGACCGGTGGGAGACACACTCTGCCCCGCTGCTGCTTGCGGACCGGAGAAAGGGGAGCAACTGCAGGCACTGGGAAGGGGAATGAATGGGTGCACCCCAGGGCCTCTCAGGTTCCCTCTGGGCCGGGCTCCTCCTCCAGCCTCCCTGCAGCACCCACCCACCCTGTGTGGCCACCTCGCCCAGCCAGCCCGGTGACCTGTGCCATTCCGGTTGCCTCAGCACAGCCCCCGTCCCTCCCTCCCTTCTCGGACATACACGGGAGTGAAGACACGGAGCCAGAGCCTGGGCGCCGGCCTGAGGACCCGGGCAGGCTGGG
>NW_022900928.1:135345588-135346993 GCF_012274545.1 Fukomys damarensis | reverse complement strand
CTGAGGCCTGCTGGACAGCAGAGGGGGCACGGGCTCTGCTGGCACCCTGGCCTGCCTCCACCTGCTCAATGCACTGCTGACCCTGACCCTCCCACCCCAAACTCGGGCCCTCCGGTCTGTCCCACGAGAAATCGAGGCCTGGAGAGCCCGTCCATCCCATGTGGTGTGTGTCACACCCGTGTCCAGGTGTGTACACTGCTCCCTCCCTCCTACAGCCCCTCCGCCTTTCCCACCTGGCCTTACCCCTCCTCCAGGGAGGGAAACCTGGCAGGCCTTCTCTATCCTGAAGGGGTGAGCCCACCAGCAGCTCCCTGTGCCCCTCCTCAGAGATACCAGCATGGCCTCCCACTGCCCCATCTGCACTGGCCCCGGCCCCAGGCTAGCCCATCCCGTTCGTCCCCTTCTTTTTCTCAGCTGTGCAGGGTTGAGCTCCTGCTAGGCAAGCCCTCTGTCCCTCAGCCACACCCAGTCCCAGCCCCCTTCTTTCCTAGAGCTGGTTTCAGCCTTCCAGAACCTTCCCTCCCAGGCATCCCTGTCACTTCTGTCCCGTCCCGGTGCTTCCATGTTTTCTTCTGGGACTTTCTCCATGACCAGCCTGTCTCCATCCAAAGCCTCTCAAATTCCCGGGCCCTGCACCCCACTGAGGGGCGCCTTGGCTGCTTCCCGCTGAGCCCCTCACCAGCCGGAGGCATCAGCACCTTCCTGTTCACACCCTCCTGCCACCTGCTGACACAGCCGCAGCTCCATCCTGTCCTGCGTTGGGCATGAGCAGCCCCGCCCCCCAGCAGCCACCCCGAAGCTGGCCAAGACCCCCACCCAGACAGTGCCCATTCCCAGCGATGCCAGACACAGACCTGGTTTACTGAGCCCAGCACTGCAGCACCTGTGCCAGTGCCCAGAGCGCTCCCCTGGAGACTGCAGTGATGGTGCCACCCAAGCCCCTTCCTCCAGCAGCGACGCTGCCTTCGGGAGGTGCAGGCTGGTAGCTCCCCGCCTCTTGCAGCCTGCTGGGGAGGGTGCTCTGCACCAACAGACCCACCGCTGAAAAACACCCCACTTCAGGGTAGACAGGTCCGGATACCAGGATTGCAACAGCCATGGGAGAGACGCGGGTCTTCCCCAGCAGCAGCCCTCCACCCCCGCCCACCCTGCTCCTGGGTCCCGGCAAGCTGCAGGGCCGCTGGGTCCTCCTGCCCGACAGACCACATCCCAGGCTCCAGGGGACCTTCTTTCCCGTCTTTGCCCCTCTCCCCCAGGAAGCCGGCACCCAGGACAGGCACTGTGGCAGGGCTGCACCTGAGCCCCGAATGGCTCGGCAGGAGGTGGCCTCGGACCCACGCAGGGACATCTAACATCTCTGCACCCCACTCACGCATCAACAGCACCCGAAAGGCAAGCCTCGGCT
>NW_022900928.1:135334879-135344959 GCF_012274545.1 Fukomys damarensis | reverse complement strand
GGCGGCACTGGCCCCCTCCCCTCCGGCCTGCTCCGAGCCGGCGCAGGGCGGGGCGCACCGGGTAACTGGCACGGGATGGCAAATGGGGAGTTGGGTAACAGAGAGGGCCTGCTGATCATTTATCTGGAAGCCCCTCGCCCACTTAGCACCAGATCCTCACCGACCTCTTCGACATTCAAAGGCTGCCTTGATCACCCTTGTCCCTCCAGTTCCCAGTCCCGGACCCCTGGGTCCCCTTCCCATAACCACCTGCTCCCAAGGTCCTCGTCTTCCGCAGGACAAACCAAGCCCTACCTGGCCACACCTTCCTGGGTCACCCTCCAGCCTAGGAGGTCAAGGCTGCTCCCTTCCCCCATCACGCAGGCAGCTCCCCCAACACACCCACTCAGTTTCCCCTCTGCAGATCTGGGTCCCCTTGCCTTAAGCCAATCTGCACCTGCAGACAGAAAGTGCCCACAGACTCACCTGCCCAGGTAGGCCACACGCCTGGGACCCAGAAGAAGGGGTTTGCCATGGGATTTGAGCGGCTGCTCTTTAAACTGGCTGCTTGGGGACTCCCGAGGCAGGCCAGCCTGCTTGTAAACGCCAGGTCTGGGCGTGTCTCAGCATTGCAAGAGGCCGGACAGGATGTGACCCTGGGTCTCCTAGGCAGGCCTCCCACTGGTCTGCTTCAGTGTCCCAGCTCATGCTGTGGCCCTGGCACACACTGGGAACAAAGGGGACCTCGAGCTTGCCTATGTCCTTGGCCCCATATCCCAGCTGCAGGGCAGGACCCACTCTGAGCTCCCAGCAGCCTCACCCACTAGGCCAAGCTCAACCCTGACTCCCATCCCCAGCAAGCTGGCTAAAGAGGACACTCACCAGGGGCAACCCACCCCACCCCCACAGCTGGGCGGGGGACCCTGGCTGTCCTCTTGTGGGTCTGCACAGCCCTCCCATCCAGCTTGCCCACCCCCCATCTCGGGCCACAGCGAAGCTGGCTGACCCACAGGATCGACTGGTCCTGTTCCCTCTGCTGTGTCCACATGATGTCCTGGACTTGCAAAGGGGACACAATGCAGCTGAGTGCCCATTGCAGAGGTGCAGACAGGTAAGGCTGGGCCAGCACAAAAGCAGACCCAGAAATGTGCAGTAAACACAGGGCAAAATGGGAAGGAGAGGGTGAAGAGACCCGGCCTCTCCTCAGCTGACCACTTCGTGGAAGCCGCCTCCCTGGTCCCTGGTGTCGGGGGTTGAACCCTGTCATTCCCCTCCTCCAGGCCTGCCCACACTGTCCTAGAAACTTTCGTGACCCCTCTGGGCCCAGACACCTGCCCAGCCCTGACCTTCCTGGGGCTTCCAGAGTCCCAAGTGGGCACACTCCCTCACGGCAGGTGGGCAGCTCTGCTACGGGAAGCACTGCTTCTTCTCTCACTTCTGCCAGGCCTGGGGCCAAATATACTCACAGGTACTAATCCATGGGGCTGGGAGGATCTTGGTGGTCCAGTGTGGGCCCTGACGGGGATGGCCCACTGTTGTCACGGACTTGTAGGCTGAGACCTCGCCCAGAGGCAGGTCAGTGGGCAGCCTGAGTGCCAGGGCACCACAGCTCTCTGTCACACCGGGCTGGAGCCCTCTGTGGGGCTGAGTCATTTAATCTTCTCAGCGGCCGTACAGCACCATTCTGTCACTGACAGTGACTAGCAGGAGGCCAAGTGACAGGCCCAAGGTCACCAGCTGGAGTAGCCCAGCCTCCCTCAGTGGCCATGGGGTAGTGGCGAGCAGGAGCTGGCCTGATTGTGTGTCCAGAGGTCTTGTTGGGTCCCTGCTGCCATGCTGTGCTCAGACAGTACCTTTGCCTGCCTGCCCGGGAGGCAGGGGTGTGCCCTGCAGGTGCTGACAAGGAAGGGTGGCAGGCACAGTGACGTGTGAACTTCAGATGAACAATGAACTCTTAGTACAAAAATTCTGGCTCAAAAGAATAACTAGCAGGGGCTTGGACAGGCAGCTGATCAGCCTTGTTCCCAGCATTCACAGCGCCAACAGGCAAAGACAGGTGATGGAAACAGGACACCCACAGCACCAGCGCTGGGAGACTCCACCAGGCCCACTCAGAACTGGCTGGTGGAATGGTGGCTGCATGGGGCTGGGGAGGGACAGAGTTAGAGTAGCACAAGATGAACAGGGCACAAGGTAGGCAGTGGTGACAGCTGTGGAACATGTGCCTGCCACTGAGTTGTGCTCCGCTGAGATGGTGCAGACAGTAAGTTTCATGCATATTTTTCCACAGAAACAAAAAGCAAAATGACCTGCCCCTCAAAAACATTTGCAACACACGTACTAATATGGGAGTGTGTTTACACTAAGAATTTGTCATTTACCAGAAATTAAAACATTGAGGATCTACTGAGCTACAAAATGAATCACTATTTCCAACATCACTGGGTCCTATATTTTACCTGCCACGTGCTGCAGTCCTGTGAGGGCTGAGTCACACAGTCGTCCATGCCTGCAGCACCTACCACCTGTGTGCCCCGTCCCCCTGGGTGTTGTGGCCACTCCCACAATAGGTGGGCAATGCAGCTCGGCCTGCTGACAAGACGGCCTCATCACTCCTGGCTTCCTGTGCCCAGGGCCAGTGAGCAGTAGTGTTGACCTTGCATGCTGAGATGGCCAAGGTTGGCTTCCAGGAGGCGGGAGCCTGGGCACTGCAGGCAGCACGCCCCTCCCTGTTGGGGTTCCCGCTTCCAGGGCTGGCCTTGTGGCAGACAGGACTTGGACAACGCACAGGACCAAAGGTGCTCTCTGACCCACAACAGCCACGAGAGGTCTAGCAACTTGCCCAAGGCCACACAGCAAGGGTGTGCTGCCTGGCACTCGAGCCCAGTGGGCGGGCTGTGTCCACGCAAAAAGGCTTTGACTCCTTTCAGGATTGTCTCTGTGCCCAGGACTAGCCATTGTCCTTAAGCGAGATGGCCCTCAGCCCGGGTGTGGCTCCAACCACCAGCCCAGGCTGTCTCTCCAGGTCTGTGCCAGTGTAACGACAGAGACTGCTCATGAGTGACCCCCGCCCCTCCCACCGCCATGGGGCCTATGTGCGGATGCCCCCAGAGGACTCCAGACTGGTCCCGAGTGCCACCCCATGCTGACTGCCCTGGAGTCCCCTGCCACACCCATGCTTGTGGGAGGTGTTCAGTGAAGTCTGTCTTGGGGTGTAGCTCCAGGGTCTCTGCTTTAAGAGGGAACAGATGTTGGGGCCCCTGGTACCCCACACCTGGCACACACCTGTCCTTCCCATCCCTCGGCCAGGCTGGTGAAACCCTTTCTTCCCAGGGCGGCTCTGGCTGCTGGTCACTCGGGGGCTTCAGACCCAGCGAGAGTAGATGCTGCCTCCCACAGGGCCCTTCAGAGGGTGCTGATGCCAACCAGTGCTTCCAGCCAGCTCTGCCGGGCCCCACTTCCCACTGCCAATGGTTTCTCAGGGAGCCCAGACCTCCCTGTCTTGTCCCCATGTCCTCTCTCTGGTCCTTTCAACGACATGCAGGCACCACTGCTCCTATGCTCCTCGCCTTGGTTGACTGTGGCACAGAGTGTGGCAGTGGCTCTGTGGGTGGAATCCCCTAAGTGTCCCCATGGCAAGGACCCTGCAAGGGCTGCACAGGAGCCTGGAGCCTTCATGCTGACTGTGGAGATGGCCACATGTCTCAGGCTGCGAGGTCTGCCCTGGCCAGCCTGAGGGTCTGCTGTGGAGGCGGGAACAACTGCAAATCTGTCCCCTCCCTTCATGCTTATGTGACGTGTAAGCACATGGCCCCTGCGGCCTGAGAGGTCACTCTGGGCTTGCCCAGCTCTGTGGTCAGCACCAGCCACACCCATAGAAGAGGCTCTGAGGCCTCAGAGGCCCTGTGATCCTGTACCCTGACGCTCTGCAGGCAAAATTCACATTCCATATTGGGCACCAATCCGCTCATCAGCATGGGGTCCAGTAAAACTGGGCCACCTGTACTCAGAGTGACCAGGGCATTATGACTAGCTGGCTGTGGGCACTCCTGTCCCAGCATTTGGCTCTGCACAGCCTGGCAACCAGCCTAGCACGGACAAGAGCTTCAGTCATGGTGGGTGCTCTGGTGACTTCAAGTGCTGTACCGCAACGCAAACGTGGGGGACACAAGACACCAGGGGTTACCAGGGTGCTGGGCCCCAGGCCCTTCGACATGGTGGCCTCCAGGGGAGGACATGCTACATTTCAGAGGCGGACCCTTTCCTGACTTCTGTCCCCAAACCAGCACACACACAGGGTGGGTCAGTGCCAGTCTAGGCATTAAGCTACTGGGTGGAGGCGGCTGGGGCAGAGCTCTGGGCGCTGACGCCCCAGGACTTGGCCAAGTCACCTTAGGGTCTCATCCTCTACACAGTGTGTTCTGAGCACCATGGAGAATGCTGAGTGTGAACGCTGGGCAAATCTCATGGCAGATGGCCTCACGGGCCTTCTCCCAGGGCTGGCAAGTGGTCACAGGTGAGCAAGTGGGATGTGCTCTTTGGCCCCGAGGGTCTGGTGGGCTCTTGTGGCTGAGAAGCTTGGGACACACAGTATCACAGGGTACCCAAAGGTGGCCCTGCCTCCGAGGCACACCAGAGCAGTTGGGACAGCTGCCCTCAGGCCATGGCTGTCCAAGGAGCTTCTGGTGCTGAGAGCAAGCCCAGGAAACAGCCCTGCAGGGAGGTGGAAGCACCTGCCCCAGCCTCTGCCAGCTGCCCCGGTGGAAACGTGTGACCCAATCTCACAGGCACTGTGGTCACCTGTCCCAACGGTGATGAGGCTCAGGATGTGCTCAGTCCCAGATGTGGGGGTCTGGAGGCTCTGAGTTCTCAGCAGACCCTGAACTTCAGAGGGGAAGGGAAAGAAGGATGAAGGCCCCATGCTCCCAGCCTGGCCAGCTCTCCCTGACCTCTACCAGGAGGCATCATGGCAGGGCTCTGGTATTGGGTGCCTAGCAGAAGGGCCAGCTCTGACCTTAGGAGACCCAGCTGGGTGTGGCTGGTAGAGGCTGGACCAACCTGCTCGAGGGTCCCTGTCCTCATGGCCCCATGAACTCCTGGCCCTAGCCTTAGGGCCCCTCAGTCCCCTGGTCCCTTGGCTGCACCTGGGGGAGCCTGTGACTTGGGGGTACAGCTGTCTACCCGCTGACCTGCCCTTACCCCGAACCTATAGGACAGAACCAATTGGAGGCCTGGCCTGTCCCTAGGTTGGGCAGCGCTGGGCGGGGCCCTAGGACCTATCTCTGGGACTCAGCTGTTTCATCTCCATACTACATGGAGCTTGGTCTGCCTGGCAGAAACAAAGCTCTGCCTTCTCTAGGAGCTGCTGGGGCACTGGGACAGGTGGCAAGGAGGAAAAGATGGGGTGGGGCAGGGCCTCAGCCTGCTCTGCCACCTCCAGCCCGGCCTTGCCTCGACCCGAATGGCTCATACCCCTGGACTGTGTCGGAGGCTGAGTGAGCTCCAGCCTAGAGCATGGGCCCCAGTTTTCTATCTGCTTCTACCCCAGCCTGGCCTGGGGACATTGGCTAGGGCCGGTCCCTCTGCTAGCCTTCTCCCACCAAGCCTGCTGGTGCGCCTTGTCCAAGACTCAGTGTAGGTGAGGGAGTGGTTGGGCCTCTGGGGGCCTGAGGTGGATGAAGGCGGGAAACAGGGCTGAGAGAGCCCCTGGGGGCTGCCCTGTCACCCCGCCAAGGCTTCAGTGCAAATGAGCAGCGGCTTCCCTGGCCGCGTGGCCTCAGGAGAGGTGGCCACACAGCAACCCGGGCTCCTCTGCTGCCCTTCCCATTCCACTGCTCCCAGGAAGTTTACCTGAGAGCCAGGTCCATGGCTACCTGGAGGCTCAGTCACTGCCACAAGGGGACCCTGGTCCAAGGTGAGCCAGACTGCCCGCCAGGGCTCTGCAGGCCGAGGCTGCACTGCTGTGGTGGGAGGGCCAGGCAGGTGGGAAGCGCCTGACTCTTCCAGGCCTTTGCTGGGCTCTGGGAGCCAGCGACTGAGGGACCTGGGCCGTCCTCAGACCACACTTCGAACACCCAGGCCTCGAGACTCTCTCCTGCTGTGAGCTGCAGGGTGTCCCGAATCCCACACACTGGGGTCCCAGTTCAGGGCATAGAGTGTACTCTCCTGCGGTATGGAGTCTGCAGATGAACCTGGATCAGGTGAGATCATGCTGCAGGCCCTCATCCAAGACTGCTGTCCCCATAAAAAGGAGAACTGAGACGGCAGCAGCCCTGTGAAGATGAAGGCAGGGATTTACAAGTCCAGGACACTAGCAAACCACAGAAGCCAGGTGAGGCCCAGAGCAGCCCTCTCTCCCACGGCCTCAAAGGGCAGCCTGCCGGCACCTGGCCTCAGACTCCCAGCCCAGAACCAGGAGACAACAAACGCCTGCGGTCGCCAGTCTGTGGCACCCTGCTAGGGCACCTGATATACCTTAAACACTCCCACACCTGCCATCCGGGCCCTGCCTGGCACCCAGGATGGAGCTGAAGCCTCCCCAGCCAGGGCACCGAATCATGAGTCTGGTGTGTGTGTGCTGGGGGATGCTGGGGACACGGTGCATCAGGAGGGTGGTGCCAGGTGCCTGTGCTGGGTGGGCACAGGGAGGACCTGTCTGAAGGAGGGGTATGTGTGCTAGGATGGTGAGCAGCCAGGAGCCAGGGAGCATGAGGCTGGCCACAGGATTCCCAGCAGTTGCTGGGGCTGGACTGCAGGGGTACCTTGGACCCCCAGAGCTGCCGGCCCCTGGCTGGTGTGGAGAACCACGCAAGGGGCTGGAGGCCTCAACACCCCACCAGGGGGCCTCAAGTTGCTCATGACCTGCCCAGGCCTGCTCCGAGACAGCAGCTGAGACAGGCCATGTGCAGGGATGGCAGGCAGCAAGGCAGGTGTGGGGGTTCCGGGTGGGTGGCCCCCATGCACAGCCCTTCATGGAAATGGGGCAATGGCCCACATGACAATGCACTGTAAAGGCAGCTGGACAAGATTGGGGCCAGACAGAGGCCCTGCCCACAGGAGAGCTCACCTCTAGCCCTGAGTTGCCCTAAAATCACATAAAGCCAGATAGAGGACAGCCTGGGTGAGGAAAGTTGTCCTACCCCAGCATGAAAACATGGTCCCCCAGCCCCCAGCTCCTGAACATCTCCCCAGCAGTGCATGCCCACAGGTGACCCTGGTGCCGTGAGTATGCAGCATGGATACAGCAGTGCCCACACACCTGCTAACACCTCCTCCTGGCTCCGGAGCTGAGCCCCGCTCCCTGGCCACTAGGCCAGTGTGTTCTCAGCCCCTACAAGGAGGCCTCTGGGTGCTGGGCAGGCCTGGCAACATGAGCATCAGCACCAGCACGGACACTGTCCCCGCAGACCACCCAGTCCTGTCTAGGTGCTCGGCCACCACCCAGGGATGTGGCCCCATGGGTGCGGTTCCTGTTCCTTGCTGAAGACGTGTTGGGGCTCCACAGCACACCCTGGGGCCACTGTTTCCTGCCCTGGAGCCTGGGAAGAGCTTCCTGGCAGGGTTGGTTCCCCCTGAGGGGTGGTGGAGTCAGGCAGAGGCAACAGAAGGAGTGCCAGCTAGAAGACACTCTCAATCTTAAGAGCTGAGGATCTGTGTGTGCAAGGCAGCTGGGTCTCGGGCTTCCAAATCAAAAAGGTGGCATCAGTCCTGGGAAGGGGCGGTCTGAGCTGGGCTGGCTTTGTGGGCCAGCAGAGAATGCCACAGGCTCAGGTACCAACCAGATTGGGCCCTAAGAAAGTTCTGTGGCTCCCCAGGGCCTTGGTTTCCTCATCTGTCCTCATCTGTCCACACAGGCCCTCTCATGTCACTACTACTCTGGACAGTAGTGGAGCGTACGGTTTGTGTCCAGTGCTGTTTCTGGGCACCACTGCCCGAGTGAAAGTTGTTCACGCACCATAGTGGGCCAAGGGGCCCAAGGCTGCCAACACAGTTCCAGGACCTCCCCGCCACCCCAGCAGCCTTCAGGTCACAATGGCTCCTATTCTCATGGGCAGGAGAGTGGCGGGTCCAGCAGGGAGCTGAAGTGCTGCAGGAAGGCCCCAGGCCATTGCATCATGCAGGAAGCCCTGCTGGATCACAGCTCCTATGGGCACCTGAAGCCCAGTCTTGTGCTGGGATGATGAAACCTCAGGTCCTCATGCACAGCCGGAGGCTGAGGACCACCCTTGGGACCTGCGCTGAGCTACACAGAGGGATTCTGCCGCCTGGATGGGACAGACACACAGTCCCTCTGGTCCGGCCCCATTGACCTCAATTACATCTGGACATGGTGGTTCCAGGCCAGCCAGGAAAGCCCCTTTCTAGGACGTGGGAAGGGGACACCGGCCTCCACTCTCCACTCTGAATCTGTCTCCTGTTCCAGGGCGTGGGGTCCCCACCCTGGCTGGTAGGCTGCTCACCCAGGGTTCAGGAGCGGCTGGGCAGCTCCTATTAGGAGCACAGTTCCCGGACCCCCTGATTTCTGACTCCCCACACTGGACCCCAGTCCCTGCTCCTCTGCCCCAGCCTGGAGACTACAAGGACAGGGTGTTGTGGGCTCCAATGAGACCTCCACCCCAGCACGGTGGGTGCCAGGTGGGACGAACTTGGGTCCACCCACGGGTGTTTACTGAGAACCCACTTTGGGCCAGCAGCACAGCTGAGCTCTGCAGTGACAACAGAGAGGCAGCAGTGGTACCCACCCCTAGGGACCCATGTACCAGCAGATACACGTCAGCTGCATCACAGGCTGGGGGACAGGCAGGTGCCCAGGGCACTCCTGTGGCTCAGACAGCCTCCTGGACAGAGGCAGAAGTCCCATGGCTGGTGGGCGAGTGCTGGAGAAAGGGACAGCCTGCCGCAGAGGCCTTGGCCCAGCCGCTGCCTGCTGAGCCTGCTTCCTCATCTGTAAAATGGGACAACTGTCACTGCCGCTGCCTGGCCAGGTGGTCCAGAACACAGAGACACTGACACAGGGCTTCGGGCCCTGCAGGCAGAGGTGGAAAGGCTACCTCTGTGCCCAGGGCTTCCCTTCCTTCCTCTCAATTCCAAGGAAGCACTGGGCATCTACCCCACCTGGCTGTGACAGCGCTCCTCCCAGGAGCGCACCCTTTAGGAATCTGGATCCTTCCGGGCATCAGCAGGAAAGGGTCTGCGGCTGCAGCTATGAGGCATGGCTCCCGGAGGACCGTGCCTCCAGGGGCCACCAGAGGGCGCCCAGTCATTGGAGGCCAGGCCTGGTGGCCCAGAACAAGAGGATGCCCGGCTTGGCTGTCCCTAGGGCCACTGCTCCCCTGGGAGGTCACCTCATTTCACCGGCCCATGTGGCACCCACACTCTCACCAGCGGCCTGGGCCCCACAGGCTCTCCCATTCTGGGGGTGCTGGGAGAGAGGCATCCCTGAGAGGGACCCTGTGTGGGGCAGCCCTGTCCACAGCATTCCTCAGCTTCACCCGCCCTGAGGAGGGTGGCCCTGACCGTGGCTGGCATCCAGACACCATCACTGAGACACTTGTGCCCTGGGCCCCCCAGCTCTGCACTCCTACCCCAAAGACAAACAACTTGGGCCTCTGTCAGGCCCTGCCTTGACGTCCTCACCTGCCCAATCTGTGCCCTTGGCACTTGCCCCACCTGACCTGCCTAACTGGGAACTGTGGGCTGCAGGCATTAATTCAGGAGGATCCAAGAGGAGGCCATACAAGGGGGGCGGCTGTGGGCGGCTCAGATACTGGAGAGGGACTCAGCAAAAAGGCTAGGAGGCTGGGTCCCAGCTCCGGCTGCTGTGGTGCAGGCGAACAGAGGCATGGGCAGGGCACTGAGCAAACTGTCAGGGCCGAGTTCCCGGCCCTGTCACCAATAGGAGCACATGAGGTTGGCCTGTGGGGCGCGAGCCCGGCCACTCCTCACAGCGATGCCGACGCTGGTGTCACTCCACAGCCGCAGGTCACCCCGTGAGTCCGCCCCTGCCCTGCATGCCCCTAGCCTGCTCCAACCCCCAGCCCCTTCGGGCCGGTCCGGCTCACACAGTTCGGCTCCAGAACTCAGCCGAGGGTAAGGGAGGGG
>NW_022900928.1:135306610-135333038 GCF_012274545.1 Fukomys damarensis | reverse complement strand
GCGCCCCAGTGCTCACCTCAGTCGCGCGCCCAGCACCCTGCTCCCGCGGCGCGTAACCCGCCCGCCCCAGAACAGGATCTCCCTCTCCGCGTCCTTCCCAGCTCCTCTGCTGCAACGGATCGCCCGCAGGGCTGGGGTCCGTACCGGCAAACTGGCTAAGAATCTCCTTCGCCCTCCCAGCCCTGCCCGGATAGAACGAGCGGCTCAGTAGTTGGAATTGCCGGCCGTGTTTTGGTTCACTCCACGTGACTCTGGATGCTCGAGAAGCGGAGTGGTGGGACAGAGGCGGGCTGTGGGCTTGGCTACTGGTCGGGTGGTGACAGGTGACTTCCGGACATGTGTGGAGGAGGGCGCAGGGCATGGTGCATGGTGAGCTCCCTCGACCCCCCCCCTGCAATGGGGCTGGAGAGAGTCTAGGGAGCGAGGTGAGGGGCGGGAGGGGGGCTCCCCACTGCTGCTGGCCAATGGTCGCTGCTGTAGACCTGAACCTCTGCCCGTCCTGCCCTCCCCTCTGCCTTGTAGGCAAAAGCCTGAGACCACCAGGCTGGCCAGGCTGCACACCCAGCACTGGTGGCCGGAAATGAGAAGAGAGCAGAGATCAGCGCTGACAGTCTGGTGCCATAGGATCTGAGGCTTGGGTTCCTCTCTCAGGCGCAGGCTGGGATTTCCTGTAACGGTAACAAAGAACTAGGCTAGAACAGCAAGCTTTTCCTGAAGGGGTCAGTGTGGTCACTCAGCTCTGCAGTGACAGCACAGATGCAGTCACCGTAACTGTGTACAGGTGCGTGCTGTCCACACTCACCAGCCAGAGAGGAGCACCGGGGTGATGCTCCACCCTCTGTGCAGTCCGGCCTCTGTCACAGGCAGGACCAGTAGGCTTAGGAGTCTTAACCTGGGCTGAGGCTGGTGAGGGCCCCACTATGGCTTGTCCCTGCAGGAGGAGGCTTTCGAGGCCTCCCTTCAGCCTGCCAGGTTGTGAACCTGGCAGGTCAGGATGCTGTGGATGGGCACAGCTAAAGTGACCCCAAGGGCCCTGCTACCCCCCACACCCACCCTCGTGCAGAAAGCCTTAGCACAACACTGCTGGGCAAGGTGGCCGCACAACCCCCGCTACTCCTGTACTGCAGGACCCCTGTAAGGAAGTGTTCTGCTGCCAGGTCCTGTATTCCTGGAGCCCAGGAAGCCCAGCTTCCTGGGATGCAGCTAGGGCTGCACTCACCAGGACAGGAGTGTGGGGCTGTCACCTCGTGTCCCTGTCCAGCAAGGAGAGGCACCTTGTCTTGCTTTCCAAGAGAAGGAGCACCTGAGAGGTCATTGCATGGCCCAGGTGGAACTCAGGCTGGGGCAGGACTGTCCTTATAGCTCTAGGTGGGCAGGGGACAGCTGGCAGGGTGGCAGGAGGCTGGGACTCCATGGAGAGTCACATGTTAGTTGCTGCCCCGTGTCCCTGTGAGGAGCCTGCCTGCTGGACATGGGCCCCTGGTTATGGCGCCCACAGCCATAGATGAGGGCCACGCCCAAGGTCACCCCTTCTGCCTTGGAGCCCTCAACTGTCCAGACCGTGGTGACAGATATGTGACACAAAGCAGCAAATAAGGGAGAAACTGTGCTAGGCAGAGCTGGGTGCTGCCCTCCTGTCCCTGTAGGATGGGGTCACAGGAGCCATCGAGGATGGTCTGAATGAGCAGCCCCCACATTCGGGCTTCCTGGAGGTGCACCTGAGTCCTGGGGTGGGAGATGCTTGGAGGGCCCAGGCTTGTTGTAGGGCAAAGGCCTTGTCTGGGTGGGTGCCTTGCTGACGGACTCCCTCCCCCAGCTGTTAGAGTGTGATAGTTTCACTTCATGATCATCTTTCAACAGCTCAAAGGCGGGTTTCCAGAGACCAAGCAATTGGAGACCCTGCATCCAGGATGTGCTGTTTGTGATGTTACAGCCGGCGAGGCTGCTGTTGACCAGGGCTGGTCCAGGTGTCTGCATGGAGGTGCACAGGATTTGGGGTCAGATGGGATGGGGTGGGGTCAGGCTGTGACCTGGGGGTACATGGGGGTCACAGAGGGTCCCCTGCCTCTTCAGGGGTTGG
Organism: Fukomys damarensis; assembly: GCF_012274545.1. Taxonomy (NCBI): domain Eukaryota; kingdom Metazoa; phylum Chordata; class Mammalia; order Rodentia; family Bathyergidae; genus Fukomys; species Fukomys damarensis. The sequence goes on along the minus strand of NW_022900928.1, from coordinate 135,330,958 downwards.
TAGCAGCCTGGTGGAGAGACAAGTGGTCCCCAGGACTGGCTGGCAGTTCTGGGTAGCACAGGGGCAAGGTGGCCACCTCCCGAGCTAGAGGTCTTTCTGTGAGAGAAAGTTGGGGCTCCCTGCCTCTTCTCTGAAGCGTGGGGAGATGCACAAGCGCCATTCCAGGTGCTAGGTCCTCAGAGAGACTCAGCTCAAGACAGCCTCAGAGGGCCCCTGTACACTCTGGGAAGTGGGGTGCTGGTCTCGGTTTGGCTCTGACACTGGGGACTCCTCAAGCTCCCAGATCTGGGTCCAGGCCCTCAGGTCCAGTCTGGAGAAGCTGGGCTCCAGGGATGGCCTTGTTTCTCAGAACTGGGGGAGGCAGGGGGCACCTGGGTTTGCAGGGCAGGGAGACCATGGCCCCCTCCTCGTCAAGGGTGGTCCCGCCTGTACCTACCCGCAGCTCTCCAAAGCCCCTGCCTGCAGCACTCAACTTCAAGGCAGTGCATGTTGCCAGCCGCTCTGCTCTCCCCAGCAGGTTCCTTTGATCCCATGGAATTCTGGGCATGGCTGTTTCCGCAGGCCAGTGGCAGGCAGGCCTGCTTAGAGGCCCACTGGGCCACCCATGTGGCCGCACCCTCGGTCCCTGTCTCTCTGGTCTGAGCCCCTGGCCACAGCAGCTGACCTGACACTGGGCTGTGGGCTAGGCCAGATGTGGTCTCCCTGGGGCTGTTTTCCTGCTCCAGGCTGTACTGAGGTGCTCAGGCAGGCCGTAGGTGTTAGGACACAGTGCTCCCACGATGGCTATGGGAGGAGACCCTGTGCAGGCTCTTCTGCACCTTTCTTCCCTGGACTGCTGCCAGCTTCTGGTCCTTTCCTTCTGTGATTGCACAGCCTGACTGAGCTTCCTAAAGCCTGTGTCACTCTATGGCCTGCAGGCCCTCCGGTGCAGGAGTGCAGAGTGGGGGTTCCATGAAACCAGCCCTGCCCAGGACTGGCCAGGCTCCAGCTGCCCTGGGAATCATGCCTGGCTGGGGGCGACCTGGTGCTGCCCCCGGTTCCAGAAGTGTGCAGAGGAGGGCTTGGCACCCCAGCCTCACCTTTCTCACTATCAGCAGCCTGGACTCAGGGCTGGCTTTGTCCTTCCTTGGTGATGCCGTGAACCCAGGGCCTGCCTCTGGAGGGAACTGGCCAAGAGGGACTGATGTTGAAACACCATTGTGGTGAGCTGAGTCCAGCACACAGCCCAGAGAGAGTCTGTTTCCACTTGTCACTTTTAGGAAGAAACAACTTGAGGGCTGGGGATTTAGCTCAGTGGTTCTGCCGCCTGCCTTGCAAGCTCAAGGGCCCGAGTTCGATCCCTGGTACCAAAATAAAGAAACCCTTTGACATCTAAAGGGTACTCCATCTGGCTCTTTGGGAGTAGCACTCCTGCTTAGTTTGGCAGTTTAATTGGCTCGAGTCCTCCTGTCCCAGTGACTTTCAGGGGCTCCTTGCCTCTGCCAAGGGCTGGGCCACCAGAAACACATGAGTCTACATTTTTCCATGTGGTATCCAGTTAGTCTCACCCCCCCATCTCCCCGTGTGCCCACAGACTGACCTGTCTCACTTGTCCAGTGTTTTCTGAGATCCCACAGGTTCAAACCCCATGCTAACCTTGTGGGCTGAGGTGGTGAAATGGATGACAGATGGTGATCTGGAAAAGGCCACCCTATCCAGAGCCCAAAAGTTACTACTACTCTCAGGGTGCTGTGGGAGCAGGGCTGTCCCAGGGTCTGCTCCGGGGAGTGAGCTGAGTTGAACATAGCCCAGAGCCAGGTGAGAACACCCTGGTCAGCCAGCTGTGAAGGAGCAGGGGACAGGAGAGTGAACTCTGGTTCTGCCTGGGGCCAAGACCCAGGGGCCAGGTGGGGAGGTGGCTGTCACTTTGGTGGCCTGTGATACTGGCTGGGCGAGGCCTCATGGGCAGTGTTCTCAGGACCAGAGGGCAGGCCCTGCAGTGTGGGCGTGAGGCCCATGACCTATGGAGCCAGAGTGGTTCTCTTGGGACCCCTGGTTCCTGGAGGGAGACTGGAGTCTGTGTGCCTCTCTGTGAGCAGCACCATCCTGCTGGGTGGGTGGGAGGGGATGTGTGAACCCCTGGTGTGTGGGCAGGAGGAGCTGCAAGGCTGTGGTTCCCTGGGAGAATGGTCTCATCTTGGCCTGTGGCCTAGGTGCAGCCAGGGGTGGAGGTTGCTCACAGGTGGCCACAGCAGCCCAGGACAGGGAGGAGCAAGACACAGCTGGGGAATTCAGCAGAAGGGAGAGGCTGGTAACCACACCTGAGTCTGTGACCTGGCCCAGGGGTCAGCTCTGTGGCCAAGCCCAGCTGCATGTCCCAGCCCAGCTGGTTCTAGGTGGGTGGCAACAGCTGTGGTCACCTTTGCTGGGGAGGGGCCGGGAACAGGAGGTGGGGTGCTACCGTGGAGGGGCTGGTACTGATGAGCTGGCTTGGCCCTGGGCTCCTGCCCTCCTGTGACAGCCTGGCAAAGGTGTCTTCAGAGAGGCATGGACAGGGTAGCTGCACCCTGAGGTGGGGGCTGGAGCCTTGGGGGCAGTGACAGCAGGGTATGCTGGTCTACTAATGTCTGTGTGCCCAACCTCTGGGCTTCAGTGCAGGGAGCTCACGGTTCACAGACAGATGGAGGGTACCCTGAGATATAGCCTGTTCCCTGAATAGCCATATAATCTGAAAAGAAGACAGAAAAAGTTGGAGGACTCACATTTCCCAATTTCAAAACTAACCACAAACCTACAGTAATCAAAATAGTGTGGTACTGTCATGGAGTCAGGCGTGGCGATCAATGGGGTGGAGATCATAGATACAGAACCCTTGCATCTGTGTTCAGTTCCATCTACAAGGGTGCCAAGACCGTTCAGTGGAGAAAGAAGTAATGCTGGGGTGACTGAAGTCAGCCCTACCTCACCACACACAGGTCAGCCCAAAGGGACCAGAAGCCTCTAAGATCTAAAGCCATGAAACTTAGGGAAAGTCTTCATGGCTCTGGAGTCAGCAAAGCATCCTTAGTCATGACCCCGAAAGTCTGGGCAACAAAAGAAAAAGTAGATACGATGAGCTTCATCACAATTATCCACAGCAAGGTGTGCTACCAGGAGAGTGAAAAGAGCCTGCAGGATGGTGGGGGAGTTTTACAGATCACCTCTGATAGAAGTCTAGTTTTCTGGGTATGTAGAGAACTTTTACAATTCAACAGGGAGGAAAAAGGCCAATTTTAGAATGCACAGAGGATTTAAATAGACATTTCCCCGAAGATGTTATTTGAATAGCTTTAAAGTGATTCTTTTCGTTGTATGATTTTACCCCAATAAAAACCAGACCCACAGTGCTATAGTCAGGTGTGAACTGGGAGTTTGTGGAGCCTGAGAAAGCCTGTCCTGGAGCAGTGGTGACAGCTGTGTCCCTGCAGGGTGGGTGTGGCCTGGAGTCCTGGGTGAGCCAGAGCCAGGAAATAGCCACTCCTGGTCCCTAAACACTGTTGCACAAGCTGCTTTGGGGACTCAGGCACGGAACCCTGGGCCTGACCCAAGTTGCCCCCGAGAGACTGGCAGAACAAAAAGTTCCTAGAGCAGAGCTGTAGGACACAGTGGGGCCTCCGGGCCTAGCCTAGAAGTGAAAATGCTGGCTATGGGGCAGGCTGGACCAGAGCTAGCTGCAGGCTCTACCTGGCCACATTTCTACCCCACTGCAGATATCAAGGCCCTGGGGATGGGAGTCCAGGGGGTCAGTGAGACAGACCCAGCTTACTTCCTGCCACCTGGTCAGTCATCCTGCAGTGAAGCTGTCTGTATAAACCTTGTGCCATGGTGCTGGCTGCTGTGCCAGCGGGGTGGTGGACCTCCTGGGTGTCTGAGGGGAGGCATCATCCCATAGTGAGTATCCTCACTTTGACCTCAGCACCTAGCCAGGACCTGCCATCGCCACTACGGCACAGGCCCTTGGAGCCTGGGTGGGGACTGTGTGTGAACCACTGGGGCTCCTGCGAGTTGCTCACTTGGAGGCAGAGGGATGGAACGCCGAGCTCAGGCACAGGTTCTGGGCTTCAGGAGAGGGTGGGCTGTGTTTGGCTTCTGAGCTGCTGAGGGTAAAGCCACATTCCCATAACCAGCAAGAGCAGTGTCCTGGCAGTGTTGGATTGCTGTGGAAGCTTAGCTGGGGCTTGGATGCTTGCGTCCCCTTCAGAACTCGATCCTCACTTCAGTGGTGCTGGAGCTGGAGCTCAGGGCTGCTCTGAGAAGGGCTGTGGGAGTGGCTTTGTCCTCCTTTCTGTGTCTTGTGAGGATGTGGAGCTGTCCCCTCTGGAGGACGCAGCATTCAAGCCACCATTTAGGGAGACACAGCCCTTAGCCCTCAGCAGATACCAAGCCTGTGTCTGCCTGGGCACTGCAAGGCATGCTCTCCTGTGCTTTGTAAATCACGTGGGCATGGCCTTCCGTTATGGCAGCACCAGTGGATTAAAGTCACAGGTCGTGGACAGCACTGGACCATTGACAGCAGAGAGTAGCGGGTGCAGGTGGTGGTGGTGAAGAGAATTAAAATGTAGGTCAGGCCTGAAGAGCTGCAGCAGGCCAGGCCAGTGCGGCCCCGGCAGTGGCCCAGTCTTGTGTGATTTACAAACATAAGCTAAACTCCTGCTCTGGAGTGCGTGATTGTAGTGAAGGACAGCAGAACTAAAGTGCACTCCATCAGAGGTGGCCAACAGACGGGAACATTTGTGTATGTCCTTGGGCACTGTCTGTTCAGACACCCTGTCCTTTTAAAAGTGGACTTTCCTGCTTCTTATTAAAAAGGAACTGATGATACTTGGGTTGACTGCAAAGCGTGTCCTGGGCTATGAGGAAGCATGTGTTATTTTAAGCCATGAAATCACACATTTTCTAGTTTTTGCTAGAAAAGTTTACTACAGGTTGAGAATTCTATTTAATACATGTCAAAGTACTTAAGTTAATAGGGGTGAAAGGGAATGATCATACAGTAGCCCCATACCTCAAACCACCAATACCTAACCTAACCAAAAATGCATAAATGGTTAGTTTTGTTTATTTATTTATTTTTGCTCTTTTTAATTTTATTTGTTTATTTTTTGTACCAGGGATTGAACTTAAGACCTTGTGCTTGTGAGGCAGGTGGCAGCACCACTGAGTGAAATCCCCGGCAATGTGGTTAGGTTTAGGTATGTAACGTTTTTCCTATACATACATAACATACAACCTATGATAAAATTTGAATTATTAAGTAGGCCCAGTAAGAGATTAATAACAGTAACTAATAATAAAATAGAACAATTATAGCATTGTATTGTAATAAAAGTTTTATGGCTGATCTCTTCCTTCCCTGTCCCCATCTTGTGACAGTTGATATGTGACTGGAGGGAAGGTAGTTTATACACTGGCAAAGCTGGACAGAGTGAGACAGAGTGAGACTTCCTTTTGTTACCCAGAGCAGCATGCATTTCAAACTACAATTTTTTAATTTCTGGAACTTCCCATGTAATACTTTTGTACTATACATAACTGCAAGCAAGGAAAGCAAAACCAGGGATAAGGTTTAGTGGCATCCAGGATGTAAGAAGTGTACAAAGTAGGATGTGCTTTTAATAAGGGAAAGTATATGCTGTAGTCAGGGCTTGCAAGGGAATAGATTTAATACAGGGCACATAATTTAAAGAATTGTTTTATAATATTCGCCCAAAAAGTCAAATGCAGAGGAGTACTAGAGATCTGTCCATACACCAGGGACCCGAAGAATCCTCCTGAGGGGTGGGTCCCATGGCAGTGTCCTCCACGAGTCCAGCTGGGGGCTGGGAGCCCACGGCCATGTCTCCTGAAAGTCCGTGTGGCGGATCTGCACCAGGGAGGCCCAAGGCCGGGCTGGGAGCCAGGAAACCTGTGCCGTGGGGTGAAGGATCTGTGCCACCAGGCTGAGGGGTCTGCACTGGAGCCAGGAAGTGACGCTCAAGGTGAAGACCAGAGCACCCCTGACGAGAACAGCAGCCATTGCCAGTGACAGTGAGGCCCTGGGCCCCTCCTCGGAGAGAACAGCTGAGTTCCGTCCAGAAAACCAGCCTCCTCAGGAAAATCACAGCCCCATCTTCCCTCCAGTTCTCCTTTTATGACGTTGGCAACAATCCCCAGGTGGGTCTTCCACACCCAGAACCACACTGACTCAGTTCAACTGAGCCTGCCAAGCTGCCCACTGGTTAATCCAGCACAGTATTCAAGGTATGCATTTTTATCTTGAAGCAAAATAAAAGCAGAATAAAAAGACTAAGATAAAACCTGAACAGATACAGAAAGTTGTAGGTCTATGAGGGAGGAATTTTATTTATGGCCGAAATACTAACATTAGGTAGGTTTTATTTATGTTTTATAAAAATAAAACAGTAATATACTGATGCAAAGTGAGAGTTGGATTTTCTCTCCATTCGGCCACAGGATAAAGTTTTCTTGGAGTACTGGTCTGATCCTGGACGTGACAGTTTTTTAATATGAAGCAACTGGCCTAGAAAATGAGGATTTTCTATTTTATCAATTTCTTATGCTTTACACTGTCTCTTCTTGGGTCTTTGATCATTTAAAAAAAGTACATATTTTCTATGTTACAAGGGCTAAAACTGGGCGTGTTGTATCATGCCGCTAACCTCAGCTCTCTGAGAGACTGAGGCAGGAAATCAGAAGTTCAAGCCCAGCCTGAACAATTTAGCAGCTTTAGCAAGATACTGTGACAAAATTTTTTAAGGCCTGGTGTTTAATCCCTAGTGCCCCACCCCATGTGTGTACACACATGCACACACACACACACACACACACATGAGAGCTAAGTCTTTTTGGTACAATTATATAAACTTCTTACATTTGCCTGTAAAAATCTTGTCATTTGGCTTGTCTCAGAGTGACTCAAAGGTTTAAAACCTTTTCACATTTTTGATAGCTTCCCCAAGTCACATTCAAAATACTCTTTTTAGCCTTGAATTAACTCTGGGAGTTCCCAGAAAGGCCCTTGGAATATCTCAAAATAATTTATTTCCTCTTGTTAAAAAGAGAGATGTTAAACTAAACAGGTTTGTTTGAGGGGGCAAAATGGGTGGGAAGCACTGTTCGTAATAAGTGCTGCTCAGCCTTCTTTAGGTTGCATTTGCTATTGATATGAGCTTCTGAGAAGTGTATGAGAGTCCTAGAAACCCAATACATTCTGATACGATGCTAATAAATATTATCACGTTCAAATGCTCTGTGCCACAAAAAAATATAACCAGGTTTCCTTCCTGAAAGATTTTGAAAGATCAGATAGAAAATTACAATATACTCACAAAAGGCTCTTGACCAGTGCAAGTTTCTGATGACTTTAAAATCATTGCTCTGCTCTGACTAAGAATTTCCAAAACTCTAACAGGGAGCCGGTGGAGTCCTGGCCCTGCCAACCATAAATCTATTCCATGGTATGAATTTACTGGTGGAAATCATTTTTGTAATTTTTGACATTTTTGTTGGGACACTGCTGGTGCTGTTAGTCTTGCTTTTTAGTTAAGGAAACTGTCTTTTTAAAATTTAAGATGCGTATAGCTTACAGCAATCAGATAAAACACACTTTTGTAAACACTCTTTACCTGATCACTCCAGAGTTTGGAAACCCTCATTAAACCTTCTTATCGGTACCCTGGACCTCCACAGAGGCTGGGTAAGAACCGGGAGGACAGGTCCCACTGCACTGTAACGGGACAGGACTGGGCAAGGCTTGTGACTTCTTAGCCTAGGATGTTTTTGAGATCTAATCTGAGATTTCTTGTCACCAAATGTTTTGTTTTGTTTTTTAATTTTTTGAGACAGGGTCTCCCTTTGTAGTTCAGGCTGGCCCTGAACTCACTACATAGCCCAGGGTGGCCTTGGGAGGAGGCCTTTTAGCCCTCTTGCCTTAGCCTCCCAAGTGCTGGCAACTTGTTACAGTCATGCACCACCATGCCAGGCTCACCAAATGGTTTTTGAAAGCTAAAGTTGATTGATACCAAGTCATTAAAGCCCCATGGCTATTACCAAAGCTTAGACTAAGATGGCAAACATCCAATCATTTTTCTCACTGCACTTGTATATGCCCTGATCAGTGTTAGTGAAATTGTTCCCTAAAACAAGAGTCACTGTGATTATGTCTGGTAAATGAGGGAGTATAAAAAGGTTGCATTCTAATGCCAAACTGTCATCTGCTCTCTGTCAAATGCTGTACCTTTGCTTTTTCTCTGAGGTTTTATCTTTCTGCAAACTGGGTTGAAACCTGACCTTTTGTAGTTTCACTAAAATGAAAATTTCTGTTTTCCAGCCCTGCAAGGGGAAATGCAGCGGGCTGCTGTGTGTGGCCAGGGTTCTCATCGTTGGCCTCACCTCCTGTGCTCAGTGTGTCTTGTCACTTCCCAGCAGTGCACACATCACAGAGCTGCCTCGGGTGGGCATGAGACATCAGGGACCCACAGCTTCACTGAGTGCTGGCCGTGTGCCTTGCATTCCAATGCACAGCGATAGCATTGCCATGCTCTGTCCAGGGGGAAGGTCAGTGGCCGTAGCCAGGAGCAATGTGTCCCGTTTGGTCACATTCTCGCTTACTGAGCAGGTGACTGAAAGGAGGGACTAACAAAACAGGGATGGGCCAAGGAGTCACTAAGCAGACAAAGCCAGGGGTGTCGCAGCAGGGACCTCAAGTCTGCCAGATTTGCACACATAAGCAAAACGTGAGCTAGTTCTTCAAAACCCCTGTATTGAAGAACATCAGAACTTAAAGCTTACGAATCAGAAGTGGCCAAGAAACTAATATAATCATGTGACTTGGATTTCCCAGTGAGACAGACCAGCTTCGCTTGGCATCTGTGGCCGTCGTGGATGAGGCTCTTGTGTTCCTTCTCTGGGGCTCCCTAGCCACTGCTGGTGTGGAGCTGCCCAGTGCAGTGGTGGGGATTTGCTCCAGTGAATCTAAGTCTCCCATGCACCAGTTTACCCTTTTAGCAATGGGTGAGACAAAGTCTGCCTTCAGAAAGAGCAGGTAAACCAGACTCTCTCTCTTTCCTTCTCTCCTTCTCCCTCCTTCTCTCTCTCTCTCTCTCTCTCTCTCTCTCTCTCTCTCTCTCTCTCTCTCTCATTCTTTCTTTCTTTCTTTCTTTCCTCTTTCTTTTGGTACCAGGGATTAAGGATTTGGTCCTTACACTTGTGAGGCAGGCAGTGGAACCACTGAGCTAAATCCCCAGCATTTTTTGTTGTTATTATTTTGAGACAGGGTCTTACTATGTACTTGAGACTGACCTGGAACTCACTATATAGCCCAGGCTGGTCTTGAACTCACAAGAATCCTCCTGCCTCAGCCTCCCCAGTGCTGAGATTACAGGCATGTGCCACCACACCCAGCTGATTTTTTTCTTTCTAATGGAACTCCAGGCCAGGCCTGGTGTCTCTGTGTCACCCAAAGCTCACTCAGGCTTCCAATCGAGCTGCGCCCCTCAACCAGGCCACACACCTGTGCAACAAATGACAAGGAGACTCCACCCCTGGGCTCCATGTGCACATGGTGAGGGTGTCTGTGTCAGCTCACCAGAGGCGGGCATGTCTGTGGGGTTGCAGGAAGTGCGCTTCAGGATTTTAAGTAGTTTTGGCCAAGCTGTCTCCCCAAAGATGCCAGGTGAGAAACCAGGCCAAGGTCACTGGAGCCCAGGGGGAGCTGACCCCTCCTGGAGGTCCCTGCCTGTGTTTTGCCACACTTTTACTCACCACTTTCAGCTGTTCCTGTGGTCCCTCTGCTCGTGCCCTTTGCCATTTTTGTCTTCATTTTTGGTCTTTTTGTACTGATTTTTTTTTCCTTTTGGTACTTGAAATCGAACTCAGGGTCTTGAGCTTGCCAGGCAGGCACTGCATCGCTGAGCTACACCCTTGGTCCTCTTTGTACTGATTTGTGAGAAGCTCTTCATGGATTAAAAATCAGGTCTCTGCCAGGAGTCCGAGCTGCCTGCATGCCCCCTCCAGAGTCCCCACATGTGACACACCTGCCACGTGTACTCTGCCCTGTGGCTCTCACACTTCAGTCAGTATACCTTTGGCCAAGGCTGTGCTGCACACAGCGCTTTGCAGGACACACATTTCTTATTTTTCAGTGTTCTGGCTGTTCCTCAAGTGCCCTTCCATGTGAGCGTTGGACTCAGTCCATCCAGACCCACAAAGAACAGGTGAGAATAACCCTGAATGCGTGGGCCAGGGCTGGAGATCCGATCTCAGAATCCAGGCCTGACATCCCTATGCTCTGTATTTCAAATCTCTTCCTTTGTTTTTCTATCACTTTACAGTAAAGCTTAACAGTTATCATCGCCTAGGCCTGTCCGCATTCTTCCAGTTCGTCTTCAGCTTGTTAAAAAAATTATTAGCTGTGACGAGAGGTATTTCCAATGACGTATGCTCATTGGTCCTTGCTGTATATGGGAAAATCATTCTCCATCGAATACGGCTCCTTTTTACCTCATGACCTCACTAAATTATCAAGTTAGTTGTAATAATCTTCCAGTGGATACCTTCTGGTGCTGGGTGGACAGTCACAGCACCTACACTGATAGTAACTTGATCTTTTTATCTCCAAATATTTATGCCTTTCTCTCTTTCATTTTAAATAGCATTATTGACTTCACTAGGATTTCTACCACTGTAGCAGAAAGGTGCTGGTGGTGATGAGAACCACTGTCTTTTGTCTTGACTTTGAAGGGAATATTTCGAAACCTTTACCATTTAGCATGACATTGGCTAAGAGCTTCCCAGAGAAACCTTTATCCAGGTAGGAACTTCAGGTCAGTTCTTTCCCTGCTGTGAGGTCCCCCCTCAATAAGGAATGACCACATCCATCTTTAGTGCTCTTTTGCCCTTCACATCTTGGTGTGGGGATCACTCTTGGAGTTCGCTGCTATCCAGCCTTCCTTCCAGCCCACTTGGAATGGGAGCTTTTCCATCCAGGTGGGCTTGCTGAGGCAGCCCGGCCTTTCTGTGCATGTCTGCCGTCCCCAGCCTCAGTCCACATCCTGTGACACTCCCTGCCTTGCACTGGCTGCGGCTAAGCTCGGTGTGACTGACTGCTCCTGGCCCCTTCATGAGGGCACTGGCTGGGCGTGGCCCACCTGCTCAGCTTCTTCTGGGCCTGGACATGTCAGGCTGGTGTTGGTCCTATGCTCAGGGTCCCTGAGCAGCACAACCCACCAGCGGGCTCTGCCTTCCTCCTCGGGTGCCTGCTGGCCAGGGCCTTTCCCAGGGTTTCCCCAGAAGTCGATAGACTTGGGTGGACTGCACATTCCCATCTGTTTGGGAGGAGGGCTCCTGCACCGGGGACTTGTGACCCTGCGAAGGGTTTCCTCTTCTTGTCCTGCTGTACCGAGCTACTGAGGTCCAGGGGTGCATCCTCCCCGCAGCATCCTGGAGATGGAGGCTGCCTCTCCTGACTGGTGCTGTAGCTCTGTTCCTGGGCAGACTTTCAGATCTGCAGAGCAGGACAGGCAGCGGAAGTGGAGACACCCACCCCTTAAGCCTCTCAGAAACCGCTGCTCAGGATTGTTGACACTTGGCTGCTGGCCCTGGGAACAGGATGGACGGCCTTGTCATTACATGTGGGCGTGCGGCTCAGCGCCCGCCGTGGGGTGTGGTGCCCATCTGAAGCAGCCTGGCCCCCATTGACTGACTACCCCCACCACAGGCCGCCGGACAGTCCCCAGGCCGGGCCTGAGCCTCCAGGGAGCGAGGTCAGCCTGCATGCCTGAGAGCCCAGCCTGGCGCCTCTGTCCGCCCAGAGCGCCCTGGCCCCAGGTGGCTCCTGGCCCACTGCCTGGTGCTGTCTGCTGTCTGCTGCCCTGGTGGCCCCTCTATCTCCATGCCCCCTCCTGGCCAGCTAAGGCCAAACATCAGCCGTGACACCAAGGCCTCGCCATGCCCACCCCTCCTTGTGCTCCAGTGCTGAATGTCCAGGTCTGGGCATGGGTCTGCTGGCCTGTCCCTCCCTGGCACTGCGGGGCGAGGGCAGGGTCTGCTGGCTGCACAAATTCTGGCCGGCAGCTCAGGATCTCTGCCCAACCCCCAGCCTGGCTGACTCTGACTCCCTCCCTACCTGATCACAAGTAGAAAGTAAACTAAGACAGAAGAGAAGTTTCCAGAACTGGAGAAAGCCCCGTAAGGCTGCCACGAGATCCTGATGACTGGGCAGTCAGGGGCGGCAGTGGCTGCATCTCCTCGGAACGCATGGTGGTTTTGCTTCTTGTGCCTCTGCTCCTGTAAATTACAGGAGGAAGGAGGGCTTGGCAGAACACTGTGCAGGACTTGCCAAGCCCCAACTATCTGAAAAAAAATCACAAGATTTTTGACTACATGCTCAAAGGCTCTGATTTGGCCTGAAATCTGGGTTCGGCACCAGGGATCCTGCAGCAAGCTTGGCTGTGGTGTGTGATCACCAGGTGGCCCTGCCCCTCCTAAAGTGCCCTCCCCACGGTGCCCTCTCCCAGCCAAGTGCTGCAGGGTCCTGAGTGCCAGGAGCTTCTGAAACCCCAACTTCCAAACCCGGGCTGATCAGCTCTGGGCACTGTCCATATAGTGGAGCTGGGAGGGGAGCCTGGGACTCCGATCTCCTCTCGGGGACCCGGCTGCCCGGTCCAGAGTTGCAGAGCACAACTGGGCACCCCAACAGGGCCGGCTTTGCTTCCTCACCCTTATTGGTGGGGCCTTTCCAGTAGCCCTGCCATTCCCTGCATGGGGCCTCTGGGGTGAGGGTGTAGCCCTTCTGCAGTTGCTCTGAACTGCCCAACCCTGCCTCTGCGTGGATTCCCCAGCTCAGTAGCCACACTGCTTGCTTGGGGCCAGAGCAGCTGCTGTGATCTCTCCTTCCCTGGCCTGGTTCCTGCCCTGCTCCTGCCCACGACCAGTGGCCTGTCCTTGTCCCTCCCTGCTTACTCCGTGGCCCCACCCAGCCTGAATCCTGCCAAATCCTGTGGAGCCAATCAGCTTCCCTGTACTGTAACGGGCAGTGGGGAGGGAGCCCCCCGGGTGCTGATGGGTGGGGTTGGGGTGGGTTTTGGGATGCCATGGCCCTGGTACATCCTGGGTGGAGTGGGCAGTTCAGCGAGTGCCCAGGGCTGGTGCCCTCAGGACCACCTCCTGCCTCATGCTAGAGCTGACCTGAGTGTGTTAGGGAGGCTGCTGGACTGACCAGGGAGGTGCTGTGGGGGGCAGGCCTTGGACCTCAAAGTGCAGCTGCTCAGTCAGGGCCTGCAGGGGAGAGAGGGATGCCGAGGGGAGATTTCTGCTGCTGGTAGTCAGTGCTGTCTTGGGCTGTGTCCCCATGGGTCCAGGGGACAAAGCTATCCCGGGCCCATATTCCCATGGGCTCAAGGGGGCCCAGAACTGACAACAGGCACAGACACAGGGCTTTGCTGCCCTTTTCAGCCTTCAGCTAATGCCTCTGGCCTGTTGAGAAGGGGGTCTGCCCTCCCACTTGGGGTGGGGGCACCAGGCTGTCTGAATCTGCTAGGCTACCTACCACAGCTTTCCGTGTAGCTGCTTTGTGCTCTGCTGAGGGGACTCCTGGGTCAACTCTCACCCAAGGGCTCTCCTGGGCTGTCCTGCTTCCCTGGGCCCCAGGAGTGCTGGGCAGACGCGGAGGATTTGTCACACCAAGGTGTGGTCTGTGGAGCTGCCTCGCTCTGGGGTGCAGGTATACCGCGTGCCTGCCTGGTTTCTCAGGACACACTCCTGCCTTCTCCCTGCACCTTTTGAGCACTGGGTGTGGGCTGTTACCTCCCTCTCCCTCTCCCCAGGCAGCTGTAGTTGTCCTGCTCTGGCCCTGCAGCTGTCCCCGCACCATCACTGTTGGGGACTGTTGTTCGCACTCTCTAAGGACCTGTCTTCTGCACAGGTGGGCTTGGAGTGGCCTCGCAGCTGTGGAGTCTGGCCATGGGGCCGCGTCCTTGCAGGATATACTGCAGCACTTTCAAGGTGCTTCCTACGCAGTTATTACTTGAACTTCTGCTCTTCCATCCTCACTGTCTTGCTGGCATTTTTATTTGGTTTACTGTTTCACCCCAACCTGTGGAGAAGGCATCTTCACGATGTTGGGTCTGTGTAACCTGCTTTTCCTTTTCTTCAAAATCTATCTGTGTCTCAAAGAAGCAGTTCACAAATTTCTTCATGTAGGAGTTCTCACTTCCTTTCATTTTATTCCTTGGGGTTTCATGGGTTTCACTGCTGTCTCAAATGGGGGCTTCCATTCTATCCTCTGCAATTTGTTTCCACTTGCGTTTCTGAAAGCTATGGGTTTCTATGGTGTTATTTCTGTACTCAACCTTTGCTCAAAGCCCTTCTGTGGTGGAAGCAATGTTTAGTTGATTTTCTCACACTTTTCTAGCTTTGATCTTTTATATCATTTAAGAAATCATTAATTGCACTAGCAAATAAAAAATTGTATTTATTTTGCTTTCCTATAGCATATTTGTTCTTTTAAAATTACTGTTGAATGCATAGCCCCCCGATTTACATTTATTTTTAATTAACTTTAATTCTTTAAACATTAATTTTGAAGACTCCTCTTTTTATAAGAACAGCTTTAGGTGTATCCTGTAGATTCTAAAAATGGAGATTTTGTTATTTTTGCTGTCATTCTATATATTACTTATTTGTTGTTTATTTTTAGAAGTGCTGCAATCTCACTTTGTAGACTGTACATGAAAGCTCTCTCTGGGGTGCAGTGGAGAAGCTGTCTCCCCAGGTGGAGGGTGGGCCCTGAGGTCCAGTTTTCAGTGGTCTGTAGTTTGGGACTTGTGTGCCCAGAGTTATTTCCGTGACTCCTCATTTCTGCATTAGGCAGCTCAGTGTGTTGGGGCCATTTGTGATTAGTCTGGAAGGGCTGGGTCTCTGCGGGCTCCTGTCTGTATTTGTGACAGTTGGTCGGAAAGAAGAGGATCTGTACTGCGTCAGCTGTGCAATGCTTCCCAGGGTCTACTGTGCACAGCCATGGTCCAAGCCCCTTTGCTGGATGGTTTCTCCTGCTGTTCTTGGCTTGGAGCCCCAGCTTGGCACAGCCCCTCGGAAGTCATACCCTTTGGACTCTGGGCAGATCTTCCCTTCCCATGAGCATCTGCCCAGCTGTGACCCAGGTGCCTGCTCTGTCTCAGGAGCCGGCCTCTGCTGTGCATGGGGTGGTGAGGGCTGAGGCCTGGGGGAACCCAGGTGGGAGCAAATGCAAGTGTCCAGTTCCTGTTGCTGCCACTGACCATGGCAGAATCCCACCTGCTGAAGCCAGGCACTTCCCTGAGAGGGGCCCCCAGGGCTGCCACTGGAACTCAAGGCTGAGGCCGCACAGCACATAACTCTGGTGTGCAGACACTGCTGCTGGGTGTGGCTGGAGCACAGAGCAGGAGCCCTGGCCGGTCCTCTGTAGGCCGAGTGTGGGGGAGCATAGCCACAGCTCCCCATGACATGTCAGATCAGATGGAGCCAGGGCCGTGCACATACCTGGGGGTTCCTCGGGCAGGCAGCTGCTGACTCCACGCGGCTTCTCTGCCAGATGATGAAGATAATCTGAAATTAAATGGGCTGGTGGGCATTGCACAACTCTCTAGATAAATTAGAAATCATTGGGTTGTACACTTCCCATGAGGGAGCTTCACGGCATGCAAATGACAGCCTCACGAAGCCACTAAAATGGTATTCACACCCATGTGCTCAGCTCCTTATCATGCAGACCCCAACACACTGTCGGATGGGTGAGAAACCTCCCTTAAGACAAAGTGCCAGGAGTCCCCCAGCCTCTGCTGGACCCCAAGTGCAGGGCTACAGCCTGGGGAGAGGTAGAGCAGCAGAGGAGGGGGAGCACAGAGCCCCCAAAGCCATCTGCATGTCAATCGAGGGGTCCAGCAGGGAGCAGGTGGCAGATGGCCTTGACAGCAGCTCCACTGCAGGCACCCAAATCAGTGTCATTGGGGGTAAGAATGTCTGGGAGCCTCTGGGCAGACAGAGCCTGGCCTCGAGACATCGCCTTCGCTGGGAAGGAGGGAGGTCAGAGCCAGAAAAGGCCCTGCAGCACCAGGAGCAGAGGACACAGCCAGGGACAGCAGGGCACAGGAAGCAGGAACGGTCAGGCAGGGGGTTTCCCAGGATCCTGAGCCGAAGGCCTGCGGCGCTTGGATGTCAGGCTCCTGTCTTCCAGGAAGGCCAGAGCAGACTTGTGTGTTAAGCCTCTAACTTGTGTCACTTGTTAGTTCTCCCAGCACCCCAGAGACTCAGACAGCCACCGCAGAGGATGACCCCAGTGCCTAAGATCCTCACCTGTGGTTGGGGTGGTGAGGTCTCAGCACCCCTGGAGCTGACCCGGGACTGTCCAGTGTGCATGGTGGGCACAGTCAGGCTAGGGTCCATGGGCACCCTGAGGGCAGGCACACAGAGCCCTGCAGCTCAGGAGCATGGCTGTGCTGAGGGTTCCACCCAGGCCTCCCAGGATGGCCTCTGTGACTCCTCGGGCTGTGTGTCCCTTGCCAGGGGCGGGGACTCCTCATTCTTGACCGCCCAGCAGGCAGGTGCTGGAGAGAAGTGGTCCTACTCCAGCCTGTCCTTTGAAGTTCTGTCCAGGTTCCCCCCGCTGGCCCTATCTGGGCTGGTAGTGTGGCTCCGCCTTCCAGACTGTGGGTCCCCCAGTGCAGCAGTGGGGACCACGTTGGGCCACTCTCAGACTCTAAGTCCGTGTCCTCTTCCTTCAGGCCCATCTCCCCTTTGGTCTCAGGGCCTCTAATCCCTGAGGATTAGAGGCTAAAAAATTGAGCTAGAAATTGAGGGTAGAAAACTGAAAAAAGCCAGGCATGGAAAGCAGAGGCAGGGCCCTTGGTGGGGTGCGGGTCTCTGGCTTGTGGTCCACAGCCCTCCAGGTGCTGGGAGGAAGGCCGAGCCTGCTGCACCTCTCATGCTGGTGGCCCCGTGTCTCTTGTCCAGGGGGTCCTGGTTACCCCTCACGTTCCAGACGTAGCTCTGGGTACTGAGCCCATTTTCCATACCCAACATTTCTATGATACTTTAAACATTTTTTAGAGTTTACGGTGCTGGGGATGGGACCCAAGGCCCCATTATGCTATGTGGGTATCCACATCACCTGAGATGTGGTGACACCTGAGGTGTGGAGACATCACCTGAGAAGTAGGCAGCCCAGGTCACAGCTGGTTGTCCCTGAACAAGGGACAGCACCCATTGATCACTTTGCTCTGGTGTCTGGCCTGGCTCAGCCTCCTGTGCCTGGTTGAAGAAGCAGCGGGAGTGTCCCTCCTCATCTGTGCCCTTTATGGATCATCCCAGCTGCAAACAGCTGGTCTCTGACAGGTGGGGAGGCAGGTGGGATGGGGCGGCAGGTGGGATGGGGCAGGGGCACCACTTCTGGCTCTCCCTGTGGTGGAGTCCTCTTCCCTGAGTGTCTTTGGTTGTGCCGTCCTGGTTGCCTCAGTGTCCAAATCCATTCAAAGCTTTGCCTGTTCATGGTCGTTTTGACTTTGGGGAAGAGACAGAAGTTATGGTGCCAGATCTGGTGCATAAGGTTGTGGGAGGACGGTCTCCCCTCTTCTGTGCCAAGTCTCACATCCACATGTGCCCCCTTGGCCACTGTGCAACCCTGAGGTTTAGGGCTTCCAGAGAACTTCTGGAGTCAGCAGGAAGCAGGGCAGGAGGACAGGGCAGTGAGGGCGACACCCTGAAGCCTGTGTACCCCCCTGCCTGTGCCAGCAAATGTCAGCAGAGTCCAGGGCCATGGAGGGTGGAGGTGGACCACAGCTCACGCTGCCACCCCAGGAGTTCCCAGACATCAGTGTTTCCTCTCATGACTTTTGGGGTGTCAGACACCAGGAGCTGCTCCTAGCCGCAGAAGCCTGGCTGTCCTCAGCCTCCATGCGGGTTTGAGGTCATGGATTTGGACGGCAGAGCTGGGGAAGCTGAGCTGGAACAGGGCCTGGGGCCCCGCCTGGCCCAGCAGCAGCTGCTATGCAGGGTACCCTCTGGGCTGTCCCCGTGTCCTTGGAACCAGGTGACTGTTCTTCAGTGTCACAGGCCCAGACCAGTGGGGACAAAGGACGAATTCCTGGGCCTTCACCTGTTACTCATTAAAAGCATGTTTTGTGTTTTCTTTGGAGGTAAACAGGGTCTTAAGAGTGGTTTTTCCTAAAATCCGTGACTCTTGCCTTGTTTCGGTGTGCAGATGCCCAGTAGATAAGTACAAGAAAAACAAAGGTTGACCTTCATTTTGCAACTTTGGCCCTAAAACTTTGGCAGCAGGTATGTTAATGATTTAGGGAAAGTGAGCAGAAGAAAGTTTATCAGGCCCTGATTTTCCTGGCCTACCTCATCCTCCCAAGATAGAGGACACTGAGATAAGAGTCAGTATTATCCTTCCAGGATGCACAGGGACAGGATACTGCCTGTCACACAGCTCCAGCTCCAGACCTTGCCCCTCAGAGTGATGCCTTCCCAGCCATTGTCCTGAGCAGAAACCACCCATGCTGGAGCCTACCAAGGCCCTCTCTTCCTGGGACTGGAATTGCCCTCCAGAGCTGGAAAATTGGGATGGAGATCATTGCGGATGGAGCCTGCCCACCTATGCTAACCCTTGAGAGCCACCCTGGTCCCTGCATCCCAGGGAGCCTTGCCAGCTGCTCCCCCAGCAGCCTCTCCACCCACAGAGCTCTGTGCACTGTGGAATCTCTAGCCCAAGCTTCCTCCCCGTGGCTGGCACGACAGCCATTAGCCAGAAGCCAAGGTGGGGCCTAGGATCCCGCTACTCCCTCCCCAAGCCCTCAGTCACCTGCCCTGAGGAGCCCACACTTGCCCTTTCTGTCACATCTCTGCCAAGGCTTCCTTAATGCCATTGTTCTCTGTCCTTGTCCAGGGTACCCACAGGATGGAGCCCAGAATGACCCTTGGTAACGGGGTTAGGGCCCCCAGTGTTCTGTCTCACCTGGCTGTGCGGTGTGGTAGGCACTGTCTCCCCTCTCTGTGCACTGTGCTCAGGGCTGGCTAGGTGCCTGATGGTACCCTGCATGCCAAGTGACCCTGCTGACACCCTGTCAGATGCTCTGGGTAGGCTGATGCCCTCTGGGAGCTTCAGTTTCCCTGTGTGCATGCCAAGGAGGCTGCAGCCCTCATGGTGTGTGGTGTTGCTCTGTACAGATGCAGGTTCTGGGCTAGGACTGTGTTTGTGGGGTGGCTGCAGGTCAGGACCCTCTGGCCACAGTGTAGGGCTCTGTCTGTGGGAACATTGAAGGTCTGGCTGCTGTGGGCCAGGCCCTTCCCAGGAGGACGCTGGGACCCTGCCTGTGGGCCCTGTAGAGCTGTAGGGCCTCAGCCAGAAGACCCCGGCAGGGCCTGTGAGGGTGGCCACTGTCCCTCCACTACATCTTCCCTGGCCTGGGTGCCTGTGTACCTGCCCGACAGAGGCTGTCCTTGTACATTCACTATGGGCACAGTGTCCAAGGCTCCGGCGGCTGGAAGGAGCCTGGATAAGCCCAAGGCCTCCCCTGGCTCCCAGCCCTCCCCCATGGCCTCCTCGAAGGCCCACAGCTGACGGGTTGCAGTTGCTTCAGGCTGAAGCCTCTGGCCTAAGCCCTGGGATCCTGGAGCTGGGGACACATGATTCAGCACTGAGGTGACTCAGCCATGGAGCTGTGGAGAACCATGACTCAGCTGTTCACACGCTGTGAGTCACGCATCCTGCCGTGCAGGAATTGGACTTGCGGGGGCTCCCTCCGTGGTCACCACTTTCAGGCAGGACTGAAGTGTGGACACTGATGGCAGCCCTGAGATGAGGTTTCTGCTTACCTGTGACCTGCGCTGCTGACTGCTGAGGCTGACAGGGGTGGCTGTCAGCAGCATGCGCCATCATCAGAGCCCTCCCGGTTTGTTTGTGGGTTTGTGCTGCAGACTTGTGCAAACGAGTGGCTCGGTGACATGGGGCCAAGCATTTCTGTGCAAAAGACCAGAGTAGATAAAATGCCGTGCTGTCAGCCTGAGGGGTAAATGCTGGGGTGAGCTTATTTTTCCTTTCTGCCTTTGTGTTTCCTCACTCATTTCATAGAGAAGGCAGAAGCGGGGACGGCTGATAGCAGGAGCCTAGGGGGTCAGGTGTGCAGTGTGTGTGTGTGTGTGGCACAGTGTGTGCAGGTGCCTCAGTGCGGCTTGCTGGGACGTGGCTTGGGCACCACCATGCTCACTCTGCGCTGGCCAGCGGCTCTCCGGGCTGTTCACCGACTGTGGAGCCATTGGACTGCTCTCCATTGGCCCCTCGGCCCCTTGGGGCTGTGAGAACATGGACCTGCTCTCTGCCACTGTGCGCTTGCCTCTGAGCTCCCCTATCTGGGATGTTGGGGGAGGTCTACTGGCTTGGGGCTGACCATCATGCATGGCAGCAGCAGCTGCGGTGCCACCTCAGCACCAGGAGTGGCCAGCTCGCCAGCGGTGAGCCTCCTGCACTGGCAGGCCCTGCATGGGCAAGGCCAAGGGTTCCCGGGGCTCCTGGCTCTCCCACCTCCACTCCCTGTGCTGTGGCCCTTGGAACTGCAGGAGAAGCCAACTGTGTCTCTTCTAGGCCGGCCTGGTGCTTTCTGCTTTTCCAGCTTGTGAACTCAGGCAGCTCCGGCCCTGTGCCGTTCCTAGAGCAGGATAAACTTGGCGGGGCCCAGCCAGGGATGCTCATGCGGAGGGTGAGAGATGGAACCAGGAGGGTGTGCAGGGACCCAATGCATGATGCCAACAACACCCGGACACCAACACACCGTACCACCATGGGATCAGCAGGACCAACGGGCTGCCGAGCACCATCTGTGCACCCCTCCAGTAACCTGGCCAGAGCTCTGAACACTGTCTGTACCATGGAAATAGGCAGATGCTGCATCAGCCCTGTTTACTCTGAGAGCTCTTCTTAAGCACTGCCCAGCGTACTGCTTGCGTGGTGACCAGGGAAGACCCCCGTCCCCTGGAACATACTCCATCCCCTACCCTCTGCTGGAGTGAGGGGGAGCTCAGCCTTCTGGCTTCAGTGTGCCTGAGCCTGGATGCCCCAGGGGAGGGGCACTGCAGGATCCACCTGCCCTGGGCACTGGGACCCCAATTACTAGCAACACCAGCTGGGTGCTGGGCCCTGGGGGGCGCTCCCTGTCACTATGGAGGACTGGACCCCCCTGGGGCTATGCACAGGGTTCAGGGGGTGGTGCAAGCTCAGTGGACTCAGCGTCTGCCTGTGACCTCAGCCTTTGGGGGTGAGGCTGGGTGCTGACCTCCCAGGGCATCACTCCCTGGACCTCGGGCAGCAGGAGGACACAGCCAGTCCTGAGATGACTGTGAAGCGAGCCAGGGCCTGCCCTATGAGTGTCCTGAGAGCACTCTGAGGTGGACTCTGCCTGTCTGGATGACTATAGTCTCTGTCCTTAAGGACCACGGTTGGTGTGGAGACACAAGCAATGAAAAGAAAAGAAAGAATGAAAAGAAAATCAGCATGTTCGGTATCATCTCCAGGAGCAGGGAGGAGCTACCTCCCAGCTTTCCAGCCTGGATGCACAGGGCCTGTCCCTGGGACATGGGTGTTCCCAGGTGTTCCTCCCTGAGACTTAACTGGCCAAGCAGGGCTGTGCTCACCCAGGCCCCCAGACCTCTGTCCTGTGACTACCTGGCCTCAGGCCCAGGATCTACAGTAGGGAACACATGGCAAAGCAGTAGGAAGCTCCCTGTGTGGACCGGACAGCAGCCTCAAGGCCTGGTGTTGGGGTTGGGGGAGGGACACTGTTCCCATTGGATGGGAATGTTCCATGAGAAGGGACTGGGACAGTGTGCAGCATAGTGGGGGTCAGAGGCTGGCGAATCCTAGCAGGAGGCTATAGCACTGCCCAGGTGCCAACAGCGGTGGGGACAGAGGCCGGAGATGCCTCGGGGCTGTGAGGACCCCTGGCTCTTGGGCCCTGGCTCTGCGCCCACAGTCTACCTTCTGGGTGCCTCCCCAGGCTCCCTGGGGTTTGGGAGAAGGGGTGGGAGATCCCAGGCAGCTGCACTGGCATGTGGCCGGGAAGAGTGGGGGTGGCTGGGTGGCCATGTGGTGGTTTTATAGGAGTCGGACTGATCTCGAGCCATGATTCATCTTCACGTGCACCAAGCAGAGCCAGGGACAGAATCACCCTTGGAGGACAAGGTTTCCTCTGCATACCACTTTATGGGGGACATACGCCATGTATTTTAGAAGCCAGGAGCAACCCTTTCATGGTCTTCTCTCTAAGACATGGAGAAGGCCTGCTGATCAATATTGGAATCCGATCTGGGCAGCGTCACCAGACTTCGATGTCCCAGTGGAGTTTTTCTGCGTGTGTTTCCCCAGCAACCTTTTCATTGAGGACACATTTGCACAAGGAAGTGCCCACAAGTCACATGTGCACTGTCTCCCACTCACCTGTTTGCACCGTGTTCCTAAGAGGGTTTTCTGATGTTGCCCCTTGCATAAAAGAAATCACACAGCATGGGCCTGGTTTCTTTTGCTTGAGTTTGATTGTGGGATTCATCCAGACTGTTATGGAAAGTTCATTCTTCTCTCCTTGCTGCCCTTGGTGAATGCACGAATAATTGCCCGAAAGCCTTTCTCTGCTCTCAGAGGGGCTGCTGAAGGAGCCGGCTGTGCCTGGCAAGCTTGTGGGGCTCTTGAGGAGGCACTGTTCCAACTTCAGAAGATGCTGCTCAGCAGCTTTCTAAAGTGACAGTTGGGAGCCCTGATGGCTCCGTTTTGTAAACATCGCCACACCACTGGTCATGAGGTTCTAATTTGCATCAGTTGTTGCCCAAAGCCCTGTTTTCTGATGTTTATTTACTGTTTTGTGAATGCTTTTTTAAGTCTTTGCATATTATAAAAACAAGTGGTCTGTTGTTTTCTCATTGATTTGTAGAAGTTATTATTTATTTGTGTGTTTACCATGCTGGTGGTTTTATAGGAATCGGACTGATCTTAGCCGTGATTCATCCTCACGTGCATCAAGCAAAGGGCCAAAGACAGAGTCACCCTTGGAGGATAAAGTTTACTTTGGGCATCAGCTTAATGGAGGACATAATATTCATTTATTGTGAGACGGGGTCTCTTATGTCTCCCAGGCTGGTTTCAAACTCCTGGGCTGCAGAAATCCTCCTGCCTCAGCTTCCTGAGTTGTGGAGACTGCAGACATGAGCCATTGAAGCTGGCTGTAGAAGTTCTTTTGTTGTTGCTGTTACTTTTTGGTAATGGAGATCAAACTCAGGACCTTGCACTCTCCAGGCAGCTGCTGTGCCGCCAAGGTGTATGCCGGCCCTGTAGGGGAGACAGGACCAATTGCACACACATAAATATGCCACAGCCATCTCTCAGTGTCCCCAGGGGACTGGTTTAAAACCCTTCTCTCCACAGAGACCCAAATCTGGTGCTCCAGTCCCTGATCAGAAAAGGGACTGTTGTTTTGCACAGAACCCATGCAATCCTCCCCTATGCAGGGCCTCACCTTCAGATGACTCACTGTACCTAATACCTATAAATGCAAGTGAAATGGGTGTGTACTGGACTTTAAAGGAAACATAACAAGAAAAAGTTCTGTATGTGATCCGGACAAGTGGAATTTTGGGGGAGTGGATCCAAAGCCCACGACTGGGAAGACACCATGTGTGTGTATGAGTGTGTGTGCATGAGTGTGTGTGTGTGTGTGAGTGTGTGCGTGTGTGTGTGTACTCTGTGTACCTGCTGCTGGTGCTGCTGTGCTGAAAATCCACACCAACACAGCCCGCAGCCCACAAAGAGTGGGTGAACCAGGCCAGTGATTTAGCTCAGTGGTGCTGTCCCAAGTTCAATCCCTGGTACCAAAAAAAAAGAGTGGGTGAACGGGGGGCTGGGCCCCAGGGTCCTGTAGACCAGGACAGCCATGGGGGTTCAGTCCTGCACTGGGAGCAGACTGGGGGGATCCTGGCTGCAGCAGGCAGCAAGCAGAGGGGAGGCTACACTGTCTTTCTGTCCCCCGAGGAACTTGGGAGTGGATGGTGCCAACCTGTGAGAAGGCAGCTGAGATCCCGTCCGGGCGTGTTTCAGAGGCATGGCTGGCGTTCACTAAGAACCTGCATTTGCAGCCATGAGAGAACAGAGGAGTTGGACGGACGGAGCCCTGAGACTTGCAGCCTGAGCTAGGGGAGGGGAGGCGCCACACTACCATGGAGGAGGCAGGGCTGTCTCTGGCCTAGAGATCACCTCTGGTTCTTTTGAATAAACATCTAAGCGATTGCCTGTGCTTTTTTTTTTTTTTTTTTTTTTTT
>NW_022900928.1:135290795-135306090 GCF_012274545.1 Fukomys damarensis | reverse complement strand
TTTTTTTTTTTTTTTTTTTTTTTTTTTTTTGGGTACCGGGTATTGAACTTAGGTCCTTGAGCTTGCAAGGCAGGCCACTGAACCACTGAGCTAAATCCCTGGACCGATTGCCTGTGCTTTTAAAAGTGTTTAATTTTATCACCAGAAGTGTATTTCTACAATTTCTATTTTTGGAGGGAATGTTTTAGAGCATGCTTTGAATATGAGAAATGTAAGATGTATAGTAAAATGACACCACAGCGTGCGACCCAGCAGAAAGTCACCAGGGGACAGCACCAAAACACCCTCCCTTCCCCATCTGCAGAGGTAACCACACTAACTTTTGTGATAAAAATGTAACACTTAGGAAAGAAGCAAGAAACAAAGCCACCTGAGTGGTGTGACTTCTTTTATGTAAAGTGAATTCTTAGGGCTCCTTCTGCTGTTCAGCTGTGGCTTATGACGTGAAGCACTAACAGTGCTCAGTTGTGGACAGGAGTGTGCTCTGCAGAGGTACAGGTGTGGCGCTGTAAGGCCTCACCCACTGGTTTGTGTCCTTTCAGTTTTGTTAAATATCATTAATAGAACCCTCTAGGTCATAGTGTGGCCAAAACAGCTTTTCTGGATGTAGGTCAGGAATGAGGAGAGGCCTTGTGCCCACCCTTCCCAGCCTGCTCTGTCACTGGAGGCCCAGTGCCTGCCACGACTTCAGTCTCCCTGGTCTGTGCCCAGGATACCTGCTCCTGACCTTCTCGGCACACCGGGGCTGGAGCCACTAGGGAGGATGCCAGCCCTGGACCTGTGGCTCTATACCCACACTGCCCCTGGTGCCTGCTGAACCCCAGTCTAGCACACAGATGGCCTGGAAGCTAAGGTGCAGACAGGAGTGCCAGTCAGGTGGGCAGGTAGCAGGGTGCTGGATGGGGTGCTGGTCACCCTGAAACCACTCCTGGCTTCATCTTTGAGGTTTTTTTTGCCTGACTCTCGGTCCCTAACCAGCGTCAGTTCTTCCAGATTCTGGCTCCAACCTCAGCCCATCCAGAAAGGGAGGTTTTCAATCTCATCCCCATGAGTGGAGGTCTGGGTACAGGGCTGTGTGTGTCAGGGGCACTGCTGGGCAGGTGATGCCCCCCCGCCCAGCTCCCTGTGCCACGGCTCAATTAATCAGACAGGCCAGTCAGGCCATGCCTGTTTGGTGGGGGACCAGGGCTGCACCTGTCCATTGGAGGCTGAGGGAGGCTCCCTCCCTGGCTAGGCCTGGACGAGCTCCCCAAGGCTTGTGTTGGCCTAAAGCCACATTCATTTAGGACAGTGGAGGGGGAGGCTGTGTCCACCCTGACCAGGCCCTGAGTCCCCTCCTGGGAGCTATGCTGACATTGCAGAGACAGGGACTCGGGGTCACCTTTGCGCCCTGCTCCTAGGAGCTGGTACAGCTGGGAACTGCTGGCCAGCACTTCCTGCCCAAGGAGCGGAGGGCCCTTCCACTCCACACAGTCCAACCAATCTGCCTGCCAAGGTTTCCACCTGGGCTGCCCTGGTTCTGCTCCAAGCCACCCGTTAGCAAGGCCCGTGCAGCAGGCCACCAGCCTCTGCCCAGACCCTTAGGCTGGCTCCTCTGTGTGGTGAGCTCAGAGGGTGAGGCGGTTTTGAATGCCTGCTTTCTTTCCTGAACAAGAGCAAAGATTCGCTAAGTGAGTTAGGGACGGAAAAGCTGTAGACCTGAAAGAACGCACACAGCCCCAAACATGAGACAGTGACGAATCACCACCACACAGCCACACGGCTGGCAAAAACTGAACACCAACAATACCAGGCTAGAGAGAAGCGGGGACTCCCACACGCCCTATGTCAGCCATGAGGCCACCGCTGGACGTGCACAGGGGGTGCCGGCTCAGCAACTTTGCTCCTAGACATGTGTCCCCAGGAAACCAGGCAGGGCTGACGGAGTGTGGACTACACTGAGAGGAATGTGAGAGTGGCCCTGGCAGCCCTATCCTCACTGCCGGAAATCAGAAGCAACCCACATGCCAGCGGAGTAGAATGGGTGGTGCTCAGGAATCCAGCAGGAGGAACCTTGTTGGCTGGCTCCAGTGCTGTGATTGCCGGTCCTTGAGTCAGCAGCAAAACAGCACTGGGGAAACTGAGTCACCAGCCCAAAGCAGCTGAGAGGCCCTTTCACATTTGAAGATCGAGTGAGGCCATTTCACAAGCAGCAGCACCAGCAGGTCTGTGTTAGCCCTGCTGACTTGCTGTAGACTCCTGGCTTTGCATCAGCTTGGGTCCCCTCTGCCCGCCAGTCTTCCCCAAATGACAGCCTGTGGTAATGAGGCTGCCGCATCACCCCTCAGGAATCTGAGGCCTCTGTGGGCACTAGGCTGGCATCAGAGGCCTGGGCTGGCTGCCGTCCCCTCCTCCTCAGGGCCCCAGGGCAGGGGAGGATCTGTCCTCTCACGGCATTTTGGGCCAGGGCAGCTGCTCTCAAGGGGTGGCCAGAACACTGTGTCTGAGCCCCAAGAACAGTGCCACATGAGGTCCCTATGATCTGCCATGGCAGGACGCCTGCTGGGCAGTACAGGGTGATGGCCCTGGGTCCCAGAATCATGTGTGTGATCCGGAGGACCAGGCAGGGCAGGCACATCCAGGCCTGCTGGAGCTGGGGACTGGGGGCCTACACAGAGTCCCCCCAGAGGCCACTGTGTCCACAGCATGCAGCCCAGGCTGTGCCCCCGTCAGCACCCCACATGGGACCTACCCTGGCGAGGCTTCACAGTGGGTGCTGGGCTCCAGTGGGCACAATGGGCATCACGAGGGCACCTGAGTGTGAGTTTGCATGTGTGAGGTGTGAGTGAGCATGTGGCCACATGTGATTGTGTGCAACTCTGTGCAGGTGTGGGAGGTGAGTGTCAGGCACCTACAACTCTCAACTCCTTCCTGGGAGTTTTGTAAAAACAGAATTGTAATTTTACCCCATCTAGCTGCAGAAATCTGTTGGCAGCCTCTTTTGAGCAAGGCCCCTGTTTCTCTGGCACAGGTTTTATCACACATACACAGGCACCTTATTACATTCTTAAACTGTTCACAGGTGTTCCATGAACTCTGCCCTAAGTGGGAGACACTTAAATGCGTGGATGTGCTCTCCGCTTGTGTCCCTGCTCACTGGCTGTTCTCTGACTCCCGGGAAAGGTGGAGGCTGCTGCTGCAGTGAGCTTACTGTGCATGCAGGTGCAGCTCCTGTCTGCCTCTGGCTGGCTCTGTCCTTCGCTCAGCAGTTCAGGCCCAGCCTTCTGCTCTGCACTCCTGATCCTGCTTCCCGCCCTTGTGAGAAGAGGCCTGGCGGGGTCCCTCACCCCTACATGCGGCTTTGGACTCATAGGACAGTGCTCCTGGGCTCCTTATATTGGCACCCAGTCCAGGATTTGGGGCCACCACTGTGTGTCCCTCACGGCAGCCCTGGCAGCTGGCCTGTGCCCCTACACACTTGCCCCTGCCCAGAGCGCCAAGTTCTGTCCCTTAGAAACCCTGGGGCTCTGCAGCTGCACCCCCCCACGCCTCTGTGGGCCCTGCTTGGGAGCCCCTCTTGTATCTCCTGCATCCTGGGGTCTGGGAAGATGTTGGGGTTTTCTGCCCAGGGGAGCCCCAGCTTGCAGCCTGGACAGCTCTGGCTCCCCTTTGCCCCGCAGGTGAGGTCCTGCCAGTATACCCAAGCTCTTGTGGTGTTCAGGGAGGGCAGAGGACAGTGAAGGGATCCCCCATTCCTCTGACACCCACTGCTGCCCCAGGGCTGCAGAAGCTTGGAGATCACCCAGCCACACCCAGAAGACAGTGAGGCAGCACCAGCTTGGCCTAGAAAACCAGCCTGTTCAGGTCCAGAGCGGTGTCCTGGGTGCCTGGCTCCCAGGAGGATGTGCTGAGCCCTGGGGGTGGTTGCCACGGGGACACGACTTCAGGCTGTGGGTGGCCCCGCCCACCTCAGGGCACAGCAGCACCAGGCTCCTCCCCCTGCCCACTCTCCCTCCTGTCCTTTTGCTCAGGTCCCTGCCAGCCTCTGCCCCTCCTGTGCCCCTGTTTCCCTGCTCAGGCAGCTAACAGGCCCCATGCAGCTGCAGCTGGCTCCACGCAAGAAAGGAGTGACTCTGGAGTCTCAGGGCAGAGTCAAAGCCCCCAGCCAGTCTCCTCCTTACCAGCCCTTGCCCTCCAGTTCTCCAAGTGGCCACAGCAACCTCGTTGCCACCTTTCTGCTGCCCCTTGATTTTTGCAGCTGCTGCTTGTTGGGGGACAGGTGTGCTTCCCTTGAGAAGTCACCTCCACAGTCATCTGTCCCTGGGAGTGATGTCTGCAGGGGCCAGATGCTCCTTCCCAGCTCTGACCCCTGTCCCACCGATGCTCAGCCAGGTCAGAGAAAGGCAAACCTTTGTTCCATACACCCTGGTGGGGCTGGGCTGCAGGATGCCAGGGCCCTGCACACTGTTGGCTGAGGGCCTCTGCCAAGGGCCCATGTGAGCCACAGGAACAAGAGGGGCTGGGACACCTGCCCCCTCTTCCTGTCCCTCCTGGGTGCTTTCTCCTCCACTCCTGACTTCACCCCTGGGCTGGGGCACAGGGACCTGGGTGCGGGTGTGCCCGAGAGCTGCAGGGAGTGTGCAGGCAGGGGCAGTGGGCAGGAGACCAGGCCTGAGCCATACACCGATCTGTCACTCAGCTCCTTCAGGAGGGTCTGCAGTCCAACTGGAACCCATGTCTGAATCCACAAAGACCCCTCCAGGGCACAGGTGGGGTCCCACTCTCAGGAGCCCCCAGGGCAGCGCACCACCTCACTTACCAGGTGGTCCTGGCCCATCAAGGGAGTGGAGCTGGCCTCTGCACAGGGCATGGCAGGGGTAAGTGGCCCCAGTCCTGCAGCCCCTCCCAGGCCTTGACAGGAGCTGGGTGCCCCACATGTGGGTGGCCGGTGTCCTTGGCCCATCCCTGCAGAGGGCAGCTCAGGGGAGCAGGTGCGGCCCCATGGCTGTGCTTCCTGAGGTGCTTGGGGCGTGAAGTCAGCTCCCCGCCTGGCCACTGCCGCACCCTGGGCTATTCTGGGAGCTCTGCCTCGCTGCTCCCACCCGAACCTCCCGGAAGTCTGGTCAGATGTGGACAATGACCCACTTGTCCCACGTCTGTCCTTCCTCAGCGTCTCCAGGCCTCTGCTCTGACACAGCTGGGGTGGGTGGCTGCCCAGTGCTAGGGGCTTGGCCTTGTGCTGAGCCCTGGATTGTGGCACAGCTGGAGGTCTGTAAGTGGGAGGGGACCCATCCCTCCCGCACCAGGGACCAGCCTGGGGCCCCCTTCTCTGGAAGGTCCTGCCAGGGCTTCTTCCTTCTGAGCCCTGTCCCCGAAGGAGGGGAGCTGGGCATGGTGAGGACTCGCTGCTCAGAAAGGCTGAGAATGTCCCACTCGCCCCTTTGGTGTACATACGCTGCCCCAAAGAGCTGAGGCTTGCTTTGCTTATTCCTCCCTTTGCTTCTTGAGTGAATGTCATACCTGCTCCATCCCTGCCTGACAGGCCAGTGAGAGGGGGTGAGTCAGGCCTGGTGCTGTGTCAAGTGGGGCCCTGACCTCCACAACTCGCATCTCTGCGTAGAACAGGCACGGAGCTGAGGGCTCCAGACTTCCTGTCCTCTGGGAGGCAGGAGCCCCAGTGGGCAGGGGACTTCAGTGCCTCCTGTTCTGGCAGTGGGAGGGACCCCTAGGGAAGTTTAGTCCACAGACATGATGGACACTGGAGGGCGAAGGGGGCAGGGGCCCTCATCAGGGAGGCTGGGGCCCAGATCAGCTAGCCGAGGACTGAGTGGTCCTGGAACCTGGAGGCTGAAGGCCAGGTAGGGGCCACTGAGGAGCCGGGCTGCCTGGGCCAGACCTGATGTACAGTCCCAGAATGAGTCACACCAGCTGCTTCAGGAAGGGAGCCCTGCTGTGGGCATGGGGTAGGGACCGGCTAAGGCTCTAGACACCCCCACAGAATGGTGGTGTCCTAAGTAGGGGTCAGGGTTGTGGCCCTGAGGTAAGTTTTGCACAGAGAAACCCAGGAACAGCCCAGGTCTGAGGCTCATGGGGCCTCCTCCCCTGTGGGTGCCTGGCTCAGGGCTGGCACAACTCCAAGCCCTCCCTCTGCCTGACCTGCCAGAGCCTCTGCCCAGAGACCCACACGGGGATGATTTGGTGTGGACAGTTTCTCCCCTCCTCTGCATTTGTATGCTTGGTGTGTGTGTGGGTGTGTGTGTGCACGCGAGAGTGTGTACCTGTGTGCACGTATGTGTATGTGCATTTGCAAGGCTGTCTGGAGGGGAGTCCTCCTGCCCTGTAGCAATGGCCCCTCTGAGTGCTACAGGTCTCCCTCTGCCGAAGCCCACACGTCACCCCTTCTGCAGCCTTGGCTGAGGTGTTCCTGAAGGTCTGTTGGCCGGGCCCTGGGCTCTTGCCATCTACCACTGTGCCAGCCCCTGCTGCACTCAGCTGGTGGCCACAGTGAGGAGGAAACTCCTACAGGCACTCCCCCCAAGGCTACTGCCCTGGCTGGCATGCCTTGCCTGGGGGGCAAGTGGAGGTTTTGGGGGTGTCAGCTGGGCCTCAGCATCTGTGGAGGGAGTGGGTTCCAGGGTCTCCAGGTCTGGAGCTGGAGGTTCCACAGGATGCGCCCCTAGACTTGGTGGCTTGGCTCTCTGGGCAGGTACCTGGCACCTCCCTGAGAGTGATGGCGGGGGTCCAAGTGGCCAGGGAGGCCCCGGCCCTCGGGACCTCAGGACGCCGAGCAGTAGAGGGAGCCCAGGGGTGGTGCTCCACCCTGCCCAGGCCAGGCTGCAGGATGGTGTCGTCGCAGGGAACAGAGGTCCCTGTGCAGTGGCAGCCCTTTGGGTCTCCCAGGGGAGGGCTCCAGAGTTTGTTTTGTTTAAGGGCAAAGCCTATCTCTGAGAGTCCGACCTGGAGCTCAGTGCCTCCCTGACGGGGTCCTGAGGAAGCTCCCATTCCTCCATATCCCCCAGAGGGGCAGCGTGGAAAGCGTCGGGAAGCATCTAAGCCACAGGGTGGAGGAGTGGAACAGCCCAAGTTGGAAGACAGCCAAGAAAATCCCCTTCATGCTCTGCCAACCCCAGTCCACAGACATGCAGGGCCAAGGCGAGGCTGCAGCTGCACCCGGCAGAGTCGCTGCCACCCTTGGGGCTGCCCTGCCAGACAGTGGTATCTGCTGCCCCAGGGGCTGCTGTGTCCTGACTGCTGGAGGGAACCTGCAGGACACTCACAGCCCTTCCTGGAGACACATGGCCATGCTCAGGCCTGTGTGGTGCCTGCACAGGAGTCTCAGGAAGGGGCCCATCCCGTCCCAGGGCCTGGCTCCTCTTTCCCTTTTTGCTCAAGTGAAAAGTGTCCAGGAGCCCAGAGATCGTCCGGAGGGACAGGGAGGGCCGCCGTGGGGTGCAAAACCATGGACCTAGGTTCCTGTGGGTCCCCCAGGAGAAGTGGGTGCTCATGATGCCTGCAGGCTCGGGGCCTCAGGAAGGGAGGAGGCCCTGCTCTGCGGGCCCTCCGGTTACCAGGGCTGGATGAGCTTCTGTGTGGTGGGGTAGCCCAGCTCCCTATCTCAGCCTGGCTCTGGGGGAGAGGTGCTGCTGGGGCACAGTGGGGCTGGCACAGGAGGGTTCTGGAGCTTTGGGTCAAAGGTCTCTGGGTCCTTTGACAATGCTTTGTCAGCACTTGTGGCCCATGCAACTACCAGGCCCCAGAGAGAACCCCACATACCTGGGGAGGAGATGGGGCTCGTGGGGCCTTGAGTGCCCTGGAGGGGGGCTGGCAGCAGTAGAAGACTTAAGTTCAGGCCCCTGGGGAGCAGCCGTGCAGAGCAGGGAGCCCCTCCTAGCTGTATAAGCTTGGGTCTGAGCTGACTTCCGTCTTGCCAGTGGGATGAGGAGATAGGGAGGTGGGGGTGGGAAGGTGATGGGAAAGTGCTGAAGGTCGGGGTCCGAGATGCAGCCACCGTCCCTGGGGAGAGGCTGGCTGGCTGGGGTGCAGCCTTAGCCTCCAAAGACCTCTTCCAAATCCAAGGCCCACAAAGTGAAAGGAAAATCAATTTCACATTACTTTCAAGCTCAAGGTTTTGCAGAAAGATAAAGTCAGAGATCAGCATCCTCAGAGTGTGGCTGTGGGGAAGAAAACACTTTATGCTTGGCACTGTTACCTGCATCCAGTGTGAGCTGGGCAAGGACAGAGGCTGGACACACAGGGCTCCTGATTGTGCCCTGTGAACCACTGGACTTGTGGCACACCCTCCTGGGAAGAGTGTGGGCAGCAGTGCGGTGGGCAGCAGGTGCATCCTGGGCTTGGTGGACCCACTGCAGGAGGTGACAGCACTGTGCTCCCAGACTTATCTAAGCTCCCATCCCAGCAGCCACTACTGCGTAACTCTGGGGAATCAGCACTTGTTGTGGCAGTGCTGCGCCACCTGGCCTGTGCTAGCGGGTGCCCCAGCTGCCTCCCCACAGCCCCCTCGGCCTTGCAAGACCTGGAGGCCAAGCCAACAGACTGGGCTTTCCTGCACCCTCCTGGGAGAGGCCTGCTCCTCCTAGGCCTCAGCTCCTGGCCCCTCCACCCCAGCAGCTGTCACCCACCCCGGGCATCCGCAGGGCAGTGGGGCAGGGTGTCACGGGCACAGTTCCCTGCCATTGTGGCAGGGGCAGCACCCTCCCACTGGCCCCGACAGGGTGCAGCTGGTCCTGCCACAGGGACCCTTTCCGCAGGACCACAGAGCTGCTTCACAGAGCTGGCGGTGGTGGCAATGGGTCAACCCCGGGGGCGCAGAGACCAGGGCAGGCATTCGCGGGGTGAGGGGGCAGCCATGTTGGCACAGTGACTGCCCAGGTCCCAGGACCCCTGCTGTCCCATCATGGAACCAGCTCCCACCTTCCCCTGACACACTGAACATGGGGGAACATGGTTGAACACAGGCACACAGCACACATAGCACGAGTGCAGTGACCCTGCACACCTTTCCCTGGCCGTCTCTCCAGCATTTGCTCCATACTCAGGCCTGCCGAGCTTGGTAGCCTCTGAGGCATATGGGCCTACGAATGAGGCTGCAGGGACCATGTTCCACCCCGCTCTGCCCAGCTCTGCTCCTGAGGCCCATGCTGTGCCGAGGGGGCTGAGGGTGTTGGGAAAGCAGCACAGGTGTCCCCAAGGCAGACACCTGGCCCCAGCACTGTGCCCTGCTTCCTGCATCACCACGGCCTTCTAGGAAGCCGCTTTCCGCAGTGCCCACCACACTGATCTCTGGGCTGGGCTGGCTCCCTGGCAGGGATGGGGCTGGAGACAGTCTAGGACGGCGAGAGAACGGAGGAGAGTCCAGAGCCATCTCTGGCTGTGGATCTGCCCAGCCATGCACCATGCTTCCACAGGGGCCTGTGCCCTTCAGGGGCTGGGATGTCCTGCCGAGCTTTGAAAATTCAGAAGGGGACCATGGGCACCTTCTCCGGCCCCAGAGGCAAACCTGTTGCCAGCTCCTTTTTGGAGCCTGTGGGTCTTCTGTTTTGGTGCCAGCTGTCTGAGGGGGTCCACTGACTGCACAGTGTGGTGACCCTGGGGTCCCCATATGGCCCTTGATCCGGGCTGAGATGGACTCACCCTGCCTTGGCATTCCAGCATGGCCAGTGTGGGGGTGAGGGGAGACTGATGTGACCTGACAGGGGACAGGGCCTCAGCTCACAGCAGATGCAATCACAGCCCAGATGTGGAGGAGCTGCAGGAATGCGGTGGGGTGCACAGGAGAGGAGTCTCCATCCTTTTTTTTTCCTCTCTGGCTCCAGGGCCCGAGCATGCAGGTGTCACCAGGCTGTTTAGGGACACAGGCAGGCCCAGACACAGCGGGCAGTGCAGAAGGCCAGGCTGAACGCCGGCTCTGCTTGGTAGCAGCCTCTTGTCCCACATGTGTCCCCTGATTGGCAGCCAATGGGCAGCCTGCTCGGAAAGGCTGTAGGTGGAGAGCCCAGCTTGCTTGGCACGAGGGTGGGTGCAGGGGCTCTAGAGAGTGCCATCTAGATGGGGTGCTCAGCCCCTCATTCACCATCTCTTCCTGTCCCAAGGGGGTGAGGTCTCCTGTCCCATCCACACACAGGGAAACTGAGGCTGGGCACCTCCACATGGCTCCCCTAGGTTTCCTAGCTAGGAAATTCCTGAAGGCGTTCGGTGGGTCTGCCTGAGGCCCAAGTTGTGCTCTCAGCTGTCTGCTGCTGGCTTTGTGGACTGGGTGGACACAGGTCTGTTGGAAACCAAGGGTCCATCCGAAGTGCTGGTGCCACCCAGAAGCAACTGGCATGAGCCCATCGGCCAGCAGTTCTGCCACCCAGACACTGGCACCTGTCATGGCTCTGTTGGCTGGGGGCACCTTGCCTTCTTTGGGGCCCAGGATATCTCATGAGGCTGGCCCTGGCACAGCTCCCAGGGTGGGTCAGCCCTCGGGCTCCTCTTCACCTTGCACACCCTGGGGGTGCTCGCCTGTGTGTGTCCCTGGGGCTCTGGACCTCCTAGGCTCATGTGTCACTCCTAGGCCAGGTGACTGCAATGGTGACTGTTCAAATCCCTCAATCAGTTAGAAAAATGAAAAGAAAGAGAAAAGAAAATAAATAACCAAGGATGACAGTGACATGCTACTTAGGTGGTCATAGGGGGTGGGGGAGGACAAACGCCCTCTCTGTGAGCTTTTGAAAGTCTCACAACCAGGAAGCTCTGCTCTGGAGCTGCACTGGTTGGCACACACGGGGTCCCCGGGACCTGGTGACACCCTTGGCTGCGCGGTGCTGAGCAGGACAGAGGCACAGACAGACGACAGACACACGGTGGCCTCCTGCGGTGATGCCTCTGGTCCTGTGCTTAGAGGTGTGGCCGGGCACAGGCTCACCCCATAGCTGGGTCAGAGGTCCCCTCTCTGCCCATCCACAGCCCCCACTTTGGTTGATCCACAGTGTCAGCTGTAGTTCATGGATCAGATTGGAGATTCACGATGTGTCCTTAGGGGAGCCCCCACCCCCTGGCATCCCAGGGTGCTGCCTGCTCCTGCATCTGGGAAACAGCTCAGCAGGGCTGTTTACACCTCCTCCCTAAGAAAGGGAGAGGGGACTTGAAGTGCAAAGACCCCCAAAGGTGACTGTACCTTCGCTGATCCCCACACCCGGCCTCTCCATGTTGAGGGGCTTTGGCCTGGAACCAGCAGAAAGCTGCGCACTGGCTCGAGATGGAGGGGTGGCAGCCCTCAGGTCAGGCTGCACACCCGTTGCGCTCTGGCTCATCTCTGTACTTCACAGAGCACAGGGCCCAGCTGCAGTGCTCTGGACAGCTGGTGTCCACGGCCGGGCCACAGGGAGGCCTCCAGGCCGGTGTCACTCTGTGCCTCTCTGGAGCAGGCTGCCCGCATGTTCCCTGCCATGACCACCTCCCAGACACTTGGAGGGAAACTCGTTCAGTACAGAAGGTGCAGGTTTCAGTGAGAGACGGCGGTGACACGAAACAGACGCAGCCTGTCTTCATCAAGGCTTTGCAGAAAGAAATCCAGACCAAGATCGGATTCTAACAAGATGCAAACCACTTGCACACGATCAGCAGTGAGATGCGCTTGACATAACGTCTTGCAAATGTGGCTGGCGTTGACAGCGGCTGTCTGCGGCCTGCCTGACGGCAGCCACGCCCAGAGACCTTCCCATGGCCCTCCGCGCCTCCTGCTGCTCATGTTTTCCAAACTGAACTGATCTTGGTCATAAGCTACGATTAACATGCCACAGCCCCACATATTGTTTTTTAACCAGCGTAACTCAAAACAAATGTGTGGATGCAGAATACACGGGACCGTTTGCTCGCTCTGACGTCAAAGTGCCTAGAGGCTTCTGGTGCTTCCAGCTCCTGGCTGTGCCTGTACCACCAGGACAGCCTCCTTCACTGCTTGTGTCCAGGGCCACCGACCCCCTCTGGGGTGCCCTGCATAGATGCTCAGACCTACGGTTTCCCATGGTGGCCGAAACCAACTGCCACAGCAGTGGCTCAAAATGACACAAACGCCATCATTTCAACATGTGATCAATTAAACGCTGGGGCTCAGATAGTGTGTGTTTCATTTTACCATGTCCTCAAAACTCAGGTGTGTATTTTGCTCAGCCTAGACTGGCTGCATCTCGACTGCCAGAGACCACACAAAGTCAGTGGCGTTCTCATCAGTGCTGCTTTTATGGCTCACTGTGCAGATCTGAGAGCTGCCATGCACCTGCAGGAAGACAGCCAGAAGAGAAGCTGTGACCAAGCAGGGACAGAACAGGGATGCTGGGGATTGGGGCAAGCCCCGTGCAGCTGAGCCAAGGCTGCAGCCCCCAGAGTTCCTGCAGATGCTGTGGTCACTTTGCAGCTGCTGAGCCCGACTGCCAACCTCGTCTCCATCTAGACCCAGGCTGGTCCCCAGGAAGGACTCCATGGAAGGCGGGGGTCTGACTCTGTAGAGGCTGTGAGCTAAATCTGGGAGCCTTCTGTTAGGAAGCAGGAAACAAAATTGCAGCTACATATTAGGTAGAGGCGTTGCAAGGGCTCTGTACAAACAAGGACTCAGTGGCTGCCTGGCCAGTCCCCTGGCAATGGGTCTGCAGACCAGGGTGTGTGTGATTGTGTGTGTGATTGTGTGTGTGTGTGTGTGCATGCACACATGCACATGTGCGCTGCAGCAGGGCTGGCCAAGCCCCCAGTGCTCCACCTGGGCTTGCTGATATCACTGGCATGTGATTTCTGAAAGCTACCTGCCCTCTTCAACCATTTCATTTCATCTCTCCCCCAGTACAGGTGCTCTAGAAATGAGCAAAGAGGAAAGAAAGCACCCAGGGGAAGGCAGAATGAATTGCTGCACCACAGTGGTCTCCGTGGTGGGAGGGCATGACGGGCCAAGATTCCTGAGAAAAGTTGCCCTGTGCTGCACTCTGCTGTTGGTCAGCATCTGACCCTGTGCCCCTGGGCACGCTGTGCTGTGGGCTGGTGTTGAGCTAGAGGCCCATGTATGGGGCTGGTTTGGCCAAACCAGGGGAGCATTGGTCCTTGGTGTGCACGCAGTGGGGTCAGAGCCATTGGCCTGGGATCTGCAGCTGGGCCTGGGGCTCAGGGCAAAGGGGCTGGGATGCAGGGTGCAGACTGGAGGGAGAAAGTGGCTGCTCCTGGACTGCAGTGCTGAGCACCCCAGAACTGGGGAGCCCTAACCCAGTGGGATGGGGTGATGGGCGCTTCCCACACCTGCTGGCTCCTGGAAGGTGGGAGCCCTGTGGAGCCCAGATGCCCCTCGAGGTCCTCAGAGCAGGGTCGTTGAGGTCCAAGCTCAAGGGCCTTTGGGGATGTGGGGGTGGCTGCTCTGTGTGCCTCAGGAGGGGATGCACGTGTGTGCCTGTGGTACAAGGTGGGATGGCCAGGGGCAGAGCCTGCCTGAAGCCCCTGACCAGGGAAGAATACAGCCCGAGGACTTGACCTGGTGACTCAGGTCCTTATTCTTCATATGGTCACCGTGCATGGGTTTCCACAAGAGGACTTGGGGGGACATAATCCTTCCACCGGAGCAGGACCTGTACCTCGTGACCGCTGACCTCTGTCCTCCACCATGGGAGGGGTGACAGGGTGCCCAGTGGGAGGCCTCTCTGAGTGTCCCTCAGTGGCCCATACCAGACAATGTCCACTGCTTGCTTCTGGGCCCCTCCCGTGCATCCTCACACAGGGGAGTGCCCAGCCCCTCTTCCTGGGTGACTGGGATGCTGGCACACAGTCTGGGGTGTTAGGAGCCATCCTGGCATGTGGGCGCAGCTCCACGCACAAGGGCTGCAGGAAGGGAGATTCCTTCCACCTCTGTGTCCCTCTAGGACAGGGACTCCTGGGAACAGGGCTGGGGAAGCCTGTGCAGATGATAGAGGGTTTCCAAGCTAGAGTCTGTCATTCTGATAATCAGAAGTGGTAGCCACCAGACAGGGGCAGGGTGCCCTTGTGGAGGGTGAGAACAACCCACAGGCTGGGGCACAGGTGACAGTGCCAGGCCATCCCACTGCTGGCTCAGCGATGGCCTCACAGGGGCTGCCATCCTGCTGCAGCCCAGCTCTGGCCCTGTTCGAGGCTCTAGGCCTCTGCCTGCTTCTCTGTCCAGTGGTAGCTGCAGATCCCTCTCCCTGCTGTCCAGCCCAGTGACTTCTGGCCCAGCACCTGTGGAGGGCAGTGGGGGTCCTCACTCTGGTGTGGTTCCCATACTGATGACAGAAAACTCTCCTCCAGGCAGCCGTGTGCAAACCCTAGACAGCAGACACTGCAGGGGTGCCAGTGATAGCTCCAGGCCCTGTCCAGGCTCTACTCCTGCCCATCAGGAGGACTCTCTGGGTGGGGATGTAGCACACACTGCCCCTCTGTTGTCCTGGCAGGGGTCTCCTCCACCCTGGAGTCAGGCACTGCCAAAAGGTCATGGTGCCTGTGAGGCATGGAAGGAGGCCAGGCCTGCGCTGTCCCTGCCCCCCCCCCAACAGGCCCCATTCATCCTGGGCATAAGCAGCAGGGCCCTACCCAGGAAGGGCTCCCAGGGTGGCCAGAGGGGAGCAACAGGGCAGCAAACAGCACGTCCCCAGCCTATTGGAAAGAGCCTTGGCCCACAGGCCTGACCACCCTGAGGAGGGAACAATGCAGGGACAGAGGGCCAGGGGCCAGGGCCTGGGCAGCACCTGTGGTCAGACGCATCTCCCTTTGCGGTGCCTCTGCCCCACCACTGGATGCCCACGGTGTGTGACGTCATCTTGGGGTGACCGCCCTGTGCCCCCAGAGAGGGATGGGACCAGTGTGAGCCATGCACTGACCTGCAGTCAGACCTGCTGGGCTCTGAGGTCTGTCCAGACTGGGTGGCTGAGGGGAGGTGCTGTGGCCCATGTCCTGTGCCTCGGGGGTGGGAGGGCAGATGGGGTCGGGGCAGGGAAGCAGAAGCCTTTCCCCTTCCACCCACTGCTGCCCACCCAGCCTGGGGCAGGAACAGGGCTGAGTCTCTTCCAGTTAGGAGGGCCCTGGTTCCTGAGTAGCTATGCTGCCCACATCCCGATCAGACACTCCTTGCCTCGGCTTGTAGCTGGGGCCTGGGTCAGTTTTGTGAAGGTGGCACCTGTGAGGTGTGGGCAAGGCTGCGAGCTTCGTCTCCTGAAGGAGAGCATGCACACACGTGGACAGACAGACAGATACAGGTATACATGTGTGCACACACAGGGCACCCGTGTGGACAGACACACAGGTACACACACCTGCACAGACACACCCA
>NW_022900928.1:135289310-135289795 GCF_012274545.1 Fukomys damarensis | reverse complement strand
CCCCGAGGCCCTGGAGCCCCGCAGCACACATAGCAGTGCTCCATCTCTGCCCAGCCACCCCGCATCCCCTCCGAGTCTGCTCTCTGTGGAAGCCTCCCTGCCACCCCCTTGGTCCTGCTGGGTTTTGCAGATGATCCGTCCATGGCACCAGAGTGAGAAACACACAGGCTTCTCCCTTGGCACGTAATAGGCACCCTTGTCTTGTTTTCAAGGTTTTCTGGATCAGCTGTACCAGGCCTAAGGTCTTCTTCTTCTTAGATTATCTGGGAGGTGCGGGAGCCTGAGACTGCATGGACGGTTGGCCCTCAGGAACCCTCATCTCCACCACTCCCAAGCCTCAGAGGCAAAGTCCAGGCTCCACACGGTGTGCAGATGACACTCCTGACACACAGCACGGAGCAGCCGCGCAGCCGACCGGACCCGTGGAGTCACATGGAAGAGATGAGCAAAAATACAGGGAATGTTGAATTTAGAGTCATCATGTA
>NW_022900928.1:135279136-135288810 GCF_012274545.1 Fukomys damarensis | reverse complement strand
GGGACCACAGGAAATCGTGGCTGGCAACCCGCTTCTGTGAGCAAGATGACCACTGTGGGCATCACTTGTAGACAAGACCAGAGGGGAGAGTCCCGGGATGAGCTCCTGTTGGTTGGGACCACAGGAAATCGTGGCTGGCAACCCGCTTCTGTGAGCAAGATGACCACTGTGGGCATCACTTGTAGACGAGACCAGAGGGGAGAGTCCCGGGATGAGCTCCTGTTGGCACTAGGACGCACTTCTGGTGCAGAGCAGGACTCAGTGGTGGGACGTTGAGGCAGAGCTAAGTTTCACAGGCAGTAGAAGGGCACGTGGTGGAGGAGAGCACACCAAGGTCAGCTGGAGATGCTGAGGATCTGTGGACCCATCCTGGGGAAATTCCCATGCAGGAGCTTTGCTTGCCCTTCTCCAGAGTGGCCTATCTTGTGGATATGTCTGCCATCAGACTGCTCGCACCACTAAGATGAGTATGTGCCTTTCTACTTGTTATTTTCCATAAAACAGCAGTGGTATTGTTGCCAGCACTTGCTTGATAAGCCTAATCCTGTGTGGGGTGGCAGATAAGGCCGTGAAGAGCTAAAGGCTGTCCTCGGGTGGGTGTGGGTCCCCCTAGCTGTGACTCTTCTTCCTACCAGCATTTGCCCCAGCAGTGGCGAGGCTCGCTGGCTTCTTCCATCCTCTTGTATTTTCTTGTGGATTTACTAGCTACACTTGTCCTTCCTTCTTCGAGTAGTGGCAGTGGAGCCAGCACTGTACCTCGGAACCACACTGTCTCTGATGCACTTCATTCCTTGGGAGGCAGCTTTCATCTGGCATCATTTTTCTTCTGGCTAAGTAACCTTTAGTGGTTGGTTGTTCTTCTAGCACAGATCTGGAAACAGTGACTTCTTTTAGCTCATGTTTGTCTGAAAAAAATAATATACTTACCAATAGGCACTTTGATTTGATAGAGGATTCTGGGCCAGCAATTTCTGCTCCCACTGACGAGGCTCCACTGCCCTTTGCAGGCCTGGTTTCTGATGAGAAGTCTGCAGTTGCTCTTATTGTCGGTCTTTGTCCCGGTGGAGCCTCTTTGTCTCTGGCTACTTTATAGATTTTCTCTGGACTTCTATACTGACAGTTTTAACTGATTTAATTATGATATGCTTCATATTATGATGTGATATGTGGTTCTTTGTTTTTACCTCTTGTGGGATTTTTTGAGTTTCCCCAACTGAAGGGCATAGCTTTCAGAGCATTTGAAAAGTCTTTGGTCATTCATGCATGAGATTTTTTTTCTATCTTCCCTTCGTTCTGAGGACTTCATATATGCATGCATTAGACTGATGTTTTGCAGAGCTCCCTGAGGCAGTTTGATTGTGGCCTTTTTCTTTGTGTACTTTATTTTGGATGCTGTATCTAGTGCTGTCTTCAAAATTACTGATACTTTCCGTGCTCTTAATAGTTTGTATCTTTCAAGAAACAGAAGCCCAAGGGGTAAGGTGTTAAGAGCTCTCATCAAGGGACACACCTGGAATGGGTCAGGGAAGGAGCCTGAGAGGACTCTGTGACAGGAAAGGGAAGGACCAGTCTGGGGCGCTTTTGGCAAGACAGGTGGGGCCACTTGGAAGAGCCCACGAGCACCGGGTCCTTCCTGTCCAGCTAGTGACGGTGGGCCACTTGGGGAGGGCTTGGGCTGGTGCAGGGCAAGTCCCGCAGTAGGCTCTCTGAGCAGCATGTGTGTGTGGCCTCCACACCCAGCCCATCGAACTGAATTTTGGGAATTTCCCAGTTAGCTCCAGATATTTTGCTCATTCTCTCTGTTGTTCAGTTCTTTGCCTATTACTGTCATCTTTCATTTGGTTCCTTGAGCACATTGAGCACTTTTGTGACATCCGTTTTAATGTCCTTGTTACCTGATTTGCCACCTTCATCTTTCCTGAGTCAGACTGTTTTTTTGTTTTTTTTTTGCCCCTGCTTGTGGTCATATTTTTCTCTTGTACTTGTCTGGAAATGTTTCTTTAGTTGCAGTACTTTGTAAATTTTACGGTAGATCTTGTTCTATTTCTGTGACAAGTGTTAGGATTTTCCTGGCAGGCTGTGAAGCTACTTACACATCAGCGTTAAGTCTGTGGGGACTTGTTTCAGCTTTTGAGGAGTCCAGAGTTGCCTTTCTTTCTCAAGTGTGCCATGAGGCCAGTGGGCCCACCAGACAGCCAGGTGAGCTCGTGCAGCCGTTCTGCCTGAGCTCTGGAGGTTGCCCCTCCCAGCCACATGCAGCTTTACCCTCTGCTGCACAAAGGGCCCTCAGCCAAAGCCTACATGGGCCCCTGGGGGATTTCTGTGGCTTTTTAGCTTAGGTCCCGCTGCCCATCCCTTCTGTCCCCCAGACGCTAGCCACCTTGACCTGCCCAGCATCAGGTGTGAGCACCAGACTCAGTTTGTCCACTTTAGAGTGCACATGGGGAGGGAGAGGCCAGA
The DNA here is from genome assembly GCF_012274545.1 of Fukomys damarensis. Taxonomy (NCBI): domain Eukaryota; kingdom Metazoa; phylum Chordata; class Mammalia; order Rodentia; family Bathyergidae; genus Fukomys; species Fukomys damarensis. The sequence continues at coordinate 135,286,350 of NW_022900928.1, read as the reverse complement.
CCTATTCCTGGCCATGGAGAGAAGCTGCTGACACTGCCCATTGTGGTTTGGCCTCAGGCGGTTGGGCCCTGGTGCTGTAACTGAGTGCCAGGGGCACTGGAGTTCAGAGTACCCAGAGTCAGGTGTGCTAGGGGAGGAGTTTTGCAACTGGAGTTCTGAAGACCAGGGCTGCAGTGGGCTGCAGCTGCCTGTGCTGGCTGTGCCATGCACTGTCTGCTGTGCTGCTCCCTCCTGCTTCCTCCTCACTGTCCTCTCCTCCTTCCTCCTCTCCCTTCTCAGGTCTGTCACTGCAAGCTGTGCCCTCTGTGCTGGTGAGGTGGTATTTCTCATCCTTTCCCTCCTGCTCCAGGCCCTGCCCACATGGCAAGTGTGTATCCTAGAGCTGGGGAAGGGGGGCTGACTTTCATTCATGTCTCAAAGCAGTGAGGGCTCCGTGCTTCCCATGTAGGAGGCATTCAGTTTCCTCCAGGAGCAGGTACAAGACAGGGATGCTTTTCCCTTGCCTGATTCGTCCGCACAGGTGGCTGGGGGACATGGATGTGGTGCATGTCGGAATTGTGTGATGCGAGCTCAGTGTGCAGCCGTGGCCCTCGTGGCACAGACACAGCCTGACCTGAGGTGTGCAGAGGTGGACACCTTCGCTAGCATCAGCTCTGCATGTGAATTGTGTCATGCACTTTAGGGCATCACCTTCTCTGCACTGCTCAGAAGCTGCTGGAACCATCCCGTTCCTGCACCGTCCCAGTGCCCAGCATGGGGCCTGGCACCCATGGGCACTCCCTGCCAAGGGTGAGTCAGCGATAAAGCCCTGTATTTGCCTGCACACTGGTCAGAGATGCTTCCCTGTAAACACCTCTGGCTGTCCTGTCCTGGATGCTGCTGTCCTGTGGATGTCCTGCAGGATGATGCCTAACATTGTACTGAGAGGTAGCGTGGTGGCCAGGTTGCCCTGCTCCCCCTCGCAGGGGGCAGGAAGAGGCTGAGAGCTGGGTCAGACCTTGAGGAGGAGCCGAAGCCTGAGTCAGCCTACATGCTGAGCACAATGCGGTGATCTGGGTGAGAGCTTGCACATGATTAAGTTGAGCCCACTCAACTTAAACTGATGGCTGCGTCAGCATCTGCTGCTCCATTTGTTGATTGTTTTTCCTTAAGCAAGCAGTTCCTTTTCTGGAGGTTTATCCTGAGCAGATAAATCTGCAGGGCGTTGAAGTGCTGCAGCAAGGAACACGAGTAACTGTGTGGCTTGGTAGCACAGGTCCCCCACAGGCTGGAAGGGGTGGGACAGGACACTCGGGGGCTGAGAGCAGGAGCCACCAGAGAACAGGCGCTCAGATGTCGACCATGTAAATGGACCTGAGCTCCATGACCTCAGCAAGCTGCTTGGTCTTTGTTACCTAGAAAGACACCTGCACCTGCTTTAAATTCAGAAGGCCACAAAAAGGTATCGGGATGGGGAAATACTCCTTCCCTACCACTCCTGAGGCAGCCTCCTGGGCTTCCTCTCTGCATCCTTCCCAGTCAGCATCTTGTGTGGAAGGGTCAGGGTGGAGGGAGCGGAGCATGGAGAGCTCCCACACTGTGTGCCATTAACCCCTAAGCTGCAGGCCGAGATTGCCATGGCTTTCACTGTTTAAATGTTGGTTTAAGTTAAACCTGGCTCCTGGTGTACAGCTTTGTTCAATAACTGGGAAGCAGAGATGCTTTTGCAAGCCTCCACTGCACAGTGCAGCTAAGTCTGCACTGCTTGGAGAAGAAGATGCAGGTCCAGACCCCTGAGCAAGATGGATAGGGGTGCAAACCCCAGCTGTGCTGGAGCCGCCCTTGTGGGTTGGCCTCCCTGGGCAGTGGGCTCCTCAGCGCCTGGCCTGAGCCTCGGTGGACTGTCTCACTGGCCTGGGCAGGGTGAGCTCCTCTGGCCTCGGTTCTGGAGGAGCTCTGAACGCTTTGTTTGTGATCTGCTGTGCCTTCTTTATTTTAGTAAGCAAATGGCTATTTGATTTTTAATGGGACATGTGGGGAAGCGGCCTCCTGAGAGTACTAACCATACTAATGCGAAGAGTTGAGTGAGTCCAAAGGGCCTGCAGTCTAGAGACCAGTGAGGGTGCTTCTCTGGGGACCCTCAGTCAGCCTCTCCCCAGCGGACCCTGAAGCTGGCAGGTCGGCCGTCCATCTTCTTTGGCAAGGCGTGTGGGCTCAGTCCTGCAGGGAAGGCTCCTGGCATTTGGGCTTTTCCTGGCATGATGAGAGGACTGTATTTCAGAGGTTGAAGGCTTATTTTCAATTAGCAGGTGCTGGTGTGAAATAATGTAAAATAAGCTGATCTGCATTCTTTCTGCGTGCGATCCTCCAAATGAAAATCCTCTCATTGGTCCCTGTTGGCTCCCATGCACTGAAGAGAGACCCAGGACCTGGGCCGCCCCTGGACTTCAGAGTCCAGTGACCTCACCCCGCAGCCCAGAGCGTGGGTTTGTGAGGCACTTAGGTACTGGCTGGGCTCAGCAGGCTTGGTACTCTGGTTGCTTTCATTTGCTCTGGTTTAAAATTCCACTTGCAAAGGTGAAAGCAGCCACACTGCTGTGTCCAGCCTGTCCTCTGAAACACCTGCGGTGTCAGCTGTGTGGCCACTCCTGGGCTCGGTGTGTTGTTTAGCAAGGGCTTTAATTGAGAACGCTGGGTGTGCTGACCCCATGCAGTTCTAGGCAGCTATCCCTGACTGTCATTGGTAAATGCAAAACCTTTGCAATAATCTGTGTGTGCCATGGGTGCTGTTCTTGGGGTGTAGCTCTCTGCAGGTTGGTCCGTCTAGTAAATCTGCGAGGACCCCCATCCCTGTGAGGCTGCTTGAACAGCACTTTTCCTGGCAGTTCTGGGGTGGGGGCCTGGGGCTTTCCTGAGGGTCGGTGGTGGTGGCAGCCTGCTCTGTCCTGTATGCCACCTGCTCCCACGTATGAGTCCATCCCGGGTTCTGTTGACAGGTGTGCCCACCTGTCTCCTCACAGAAAGCAGACCCTCCAGGCGAGCATCCTGTCACACCTGTCCAATTGCCATTGTGGAGCGCCCTCTGACAGGGGTTGCTTCTGGCGGCCGGGGGACGCTGATTCCTTTCCTCTTCCAGCTTTTAGAGGCACCTGCGTCCCCAGCCCAGCCTCGGGTTAGCCCATCATTGCCTGCAGTCCTGCTCTCTTTTAGGACCTGGGATGGCTTTGTGCCCACCCCTCACCCGAGGTCCTTAACCTGTCTGGGAGGCTGTGATATCCTCACGCCTTTGCCTGCTCAGCACAGCGTGCTGTGAGCAGCAGCCTCGCCAGCCTATCCTCCCGTATTGCTGGCTGCCTCCCACCGTCTCTCCAGTCCTCCTGTGGCGGGCATTCCTTGGCCACCACCTGGCCTGAGGCCCCACATGTCACATGCTGTGACCACATACCCGCCCCCCAGCCATCACCTCCTGGGCCTGCCCACCTCCCTCTCAGCCTTCTGTCCAGACCTATTCATCCCGGACTTGGAGTCCTCTCAGTTCTGATGGTGCCACGTCCCTCTTAGTCTCAGCTGCAGACGAGGTTTTCAGGTTGCAGCCAGACCTAGCCTAGCCTCCTGAGCAGACCACCTTCCTATTATTTTGGGGGCCATGACAGGTGTCCTGTTACCACCCCTGTGGCACAGGGCGCACAGCAATTCCAGCCCGAGCTTCTGTCAGCACCTGTGTCAGGACCGTGGGTTGGGAACCAGGGCTCCCTCAGATAGGAGTCCCCCTGGACTCTGTTCCTTACTAACCCAGTGTGACGCCGCCCCTCCTGGGAAGCTGGGCCTTGTCCTCTTGTGTCCCAGAAGAGCTGTGGTACTCGGGTAAAACCGTAATTCACACTGTATGCCGGGCCTGAAGCCAGAACCAGCCCAGTTCAGTGGCGATCGCCCACTTCCAGACTTGGAGAGCCAACGACAGGCTTCCCCAGACTGCAGATGGATAGCCAGGCTCTCTGGGAAAGGCGAGTGGATGCAGGGCTTCTGAGGTCCCAGAGCTTTGGCCTCGGAGACAGCCCTGGTGCCGCTGGCATTCATGGATGTGAGCTGAGGGTGCATGTCACCTGTGCTCCTGGCCCTGCCTTGTTCTCTTGTCGAAGCTGCCTGTGGCTGGTGTGCCAGCTACTACCGCCCTCTGCTGTCAGAGGAGGTCTTAGTGCTTATTCTTTGAGGGCAGAATTGGGAAGTTGTGTGTGTGTGTGTGTGTGTGTGTGTGTGTGTGTGTGTGTTGGGTACAGACGTACTTTTTGTACATACTAACTTGAAGTATGAATGAACTCAGTTTTCTGTTCCCACGTGCTAGAGCTTGATAAAGGATGGCAGTGCTCAGCTGGCATACTGGCACACACTGGGAGGCTGGGTAGAGGATCACAAGTTCAAGCCCAGCCTGGGTGAGTTAGTGATTTATTGACGCTCTGTCTCAAAATGAGAGAGCTGGTGTGTAGCTCAGTGTGAAGGCCCTGGCTACCGTCCCCTCTCCCACTTAGGAAATTGAGACAGCACACTTGCCTGTGCCGCACACGTGGCAGCCTCACCCCTGTAAGTCTGTCTGCAGCCTGCCGGGTCACCTTGCTGGGAACAGGTGCCTCCCGACAGGGCCGCTGCCTGGAGCAACCTTTTGTTGCCACCCTGATGTGTACCCTGTGTGTGCCCGAAGGCTGCACTTGGGAACCCTGAAGATAGAATTATTGATCATTTTTTTGAGACAGGGTCTCACTGTGTAGTATAGACTGAACTCAGACTCCGTGTATAGACCAGCCTGGCCTTGAACTCATGGCAGTCCTCCTGCCTCTGCCTCCAGAGTGCTGGAATTATAAGTAGACGCCAAACTTTTTGACGAATCAGTGAATTGGAATACAAAACGGCTGTCATTTATTTTGGTGCTCAAATGAACCCAAAGTTGAGCGATGTGAGCCCTTCAAAGAGTAGCCTGTGTTCCCATGGATTTCCAGCACTTTCTCACTTTCTGATAGAGGGAGATGTTTCCAACACACCCTGTCTTTCCTGCCCAGGCCGCAGTGTGAACCAATTTTCCATAAAGGGCTTGTTGTTTTGACTTCTCTGACCACTCATTCCAAAACCATCTGCTGCCTTTAGGAGTGATGCCAGGGAGACCAGACGAAAACTTCCCAAAGGACATCAACCTAAAGACGCTCGGACTGCACAGGGTGAGGTGGTGCATCTGTGGAATCCCCATATTGGGAAACTGAGGCAGGTGGCACTTGAGGCTGTGCCCAGCCTGGGCAATTGAGCAAGAGCCTCAGAGCTGAGAACAGATGGAAGAGCTGGAGCTGCAGTCACTTGGGAGCGCTCTGGATGGCTGGGTGCAGGAGTCAGAACTCCGGGCAAGCCCAGAGGCAGGGCTGGAGGCCATGCTTTCCACTGGTTTCCCACTGCTTCCCACTGCTTTTCCACTGTTCTCGGGTCTCTACGGAGCCCGGAGGGAGACAGACCAAGGCAGGTCCACACAAGGAATCCCAGAGCTCCCTGCAGGTGGCTTTGGCTCAGGAGCCCCCAGCAGCCTCACTCAACTTTTCCTAAGCACACAGAAGCCTGCAACCTCGCACCTAACCTGCCTTCTTGCCTTCATTTGACATCTCCCTTGCTTCGCACTCTGGAAGCTATGCCAGTCTCTCTTGTTTCTTTGGCCTTTTTCTCTCACAGGGTTTGACACAAGTTGTGTGCACATTGGATCCTGTCTTGATATAACTTCTAGGAGGATCTGGGCACACATGGAAATCAGAGGTGGAAGCAGGCATATCAGTGAAGGGGGGCAGATACTGTCGCCCACGGGAGAGGTTTCAGTAGCTCAGGCAGGGTGGGAACATTTGGGGTGGAGAGAAATCAGGGTTTGGCTTTTCTTCAAAGAGGGGAGGCAATGGCCAAAACAAAGCAAACAAGCACAAAAGGCGAGAGAGGAAGGAGGACTCAAAGTAGACGCTAAGAACTCAATAGCTCAGTGCAAAGGCCTTGAATTCAATCCTCCACACCACAAGAAGAAGGAGACCAAAAGACAGACAGCAAGAAATTTTACTGGACTCGCTAGCAGAATATAAGGAGAGGAAGTGATCCCTCCAATGACTCCATTGATCTGGGCCTAAGCATGGAGAGGTGGGGTCTGCTTTATGGGAGATGCTAATGCCTAGGAGAAGAGCCTGTGCCAGAAGAGAGACTAAAGGCCGAGGGTTAGACTTAGGAGGCTGGAGATGCTCTTAGACACCCAAAGGAAATGTCACAAGGACAGACAGTGGATTCCATGTGTCTGGAGTTCACCGAAGGGGTGCTGACTGCAGATGTGATGTTCAGAATGAGTTTACAAGTGGTGTTTCACGTCATAGGACTGCATGGGGTCACTGGGAGAAAGTCCATCCTAGAAAATGCTAGGCACCCAGTCCCCACTCGTTCTCCATTGGGCGGGAGAGGAGTATTCCCCTGGAGCCCAGGAAGGTCCGACAAACACAGCATTGTCCTAAGTGCCGGATGAAATTCACCTTTCCACAGGGCGTGGCCCCGGGAGAGGAATACTGTTCTTCCCGGAGTCTGTTTCCAGGGCTGTGGAGCAGCTGCCTCACGGGCCTTTCCTTCCCCTTGGCCCACACTTCTTTCCCCCTGCTCTCCCTCTAGTCCTGGAGGAGTCATGTTAGTGTCGGATGCGGCTCCTCCTAGAGGTGAATTCCCTTCTCAAAGATAAGCTTGGACACTGTTTCCTTTTGGCACTGGGAGTTGAGCCACTTCCACTGGCAATGCTCACTGATGTGTTAGGCTTGGATTCTCTCTGTGTGTTTGCTGACACCATTTCTTGTTTTTGCTTTACCTTCCCCTTTCTTCCTAACTAAGTTTCAGACTGAAGCTTTTGCTTTTGTCCTTCCAGTTGGGTCCCTCAACTTCATTCTCATTTTCTCTATGTTGTCTGGACATCTGTTTGCTCTGTGTCTCCTTTTGGTGTTTCCATTTGGCAGATTGTTTAGAGTTAAGCCCGTATTCATCGCTGCTCTTTAGTCCCGCTTGTAGATCAAGTCTATGTAGAAGCCTTTCCCTGTCCTTCAGGAACTCTGTTTAGCCTTTTTCTCTTAGGGTGACTTTTATTGGTAACGTGTCCTGTTTTTGTTTGAATGGAATGCACGCCCTCTACACAGCTATCAGGGGGACTGGTGAGAAACTGTGAACTGTCCGGACCCTTCCTGCCAGCCCCTCCT
>NW_022900928.1:135235105-135276579 GCF_012274545.1 Fukomys damarensis | reverse complement strand
GACCTGGGAGTTGGACCTGATCGCTGGCTGGGGGTGTGGCTTACCCTGACCCCAAGGAGTGAGGTGCATTCAAGGGCACTGGGCCAAACAGAAAGGGCTCTGTGCCAGGAGCCAGCAATCCTGTCATCTGTCTGAGCCTCTGTGTCCCCATCAGAGAGAGGGGTGCTGTGCCCACTGCCAACCCCCCACAGGAACTGTAGGGGAGAGCGCTTTTTCAAGACTGGCCTCCATCGGGCAGGAGAAGTCATGCATGAGGAAGCCAAGGTTTGGGGCAAGGAGCGTGAACTGGGCTGAGCACTCAGCACAGTTCCTTTCTCCCCACAGCACAATGGGGCTCTGCAGGCCTCCATTGTGAAGTTGCCCATGAGGCAGAACCCTGCTGGAGCCTCTGCTGGGGGACAGGGGATGATTCTCCACTCTGCCCTGCCCCATGGTCAGCCAGATTGGCAACTCGGGCCTGGCTGTCTCGGTGGCATTGATTCCCATTCTCCACAGGCAGAAGAAAACCACCAGCTGGCCAGCGCGCTGCAGTCAGAGCAGCTTGAGAAGAAGGCGCTGGCCAGGAAGCTGCGCGAGCTGCAGGAGAAGCTGTGTGAAATCACAGCATTGGTAACTCCCACCCCCTGGGACTATGCAAGGACAGTCGTGCCACCCATGGGGAGGGGAGGTGCTGGGCCAGGACTGATCTCTCACAGCTCGGGGACAGGTGACCCCAGAGTCCTGCGCTGTGCTCCTGAGCATTTCTGTGACTGCTTCCAGCTCCGGGCCTCTGACAGGTAGTGGAGGGTGGGTCTGGACTCTGCCTGGGTCCTGATTTCACTGTTCCTGCTGGAGGCCACAGAGCCCTGAAAGGAAGATTCAGGATAGGAGGGGAGGCTCCTTGGGTCCCAGCAGCTCTGTGCATTACATCGCCAAGCCTGGGTGCCCATCACTTGAAAAGGATGTGGCATTGTCCTCCAGACCTGGTGCGTGAAATGAGACAATGCGTGTGAAGTACAGGGTGTGGGGAGAGTGCTTAGTGCCTGTGGGTCAGCTTCCTCTGATTCTCCACAGCTGTGGTCTGAAGTCCAAGTGCTGGGGAAGGAGGCTCTGGGCTTGAGGCTGTGTGCAGAAGGCCAGGTGGTCCGAGTTCCCCCGCCACCTTCCTGGGCTCCAGCTCTGGAGCAGCAGGCCCCCCTGTCCTCACCTCTGGTTCTTCTGCAGATGGCGCTGAAGAGCCAGGAGGCCCAGCACCTGCAGCAGCCGGGGGACCAGCTGCTGTCCCAGGTGTGGCAGCATGCTGAGTCCTGGCAGCAGTTGGCCATGGAGAAGGAGGCCCTGTATAGGCGCGTTCTTCTGCACAGAAACTTGGCAAGACAAGCTAAAGAACAGCAAAAAATGGTGGCCCTGGACCGAATCTGCCAGGAGATGCAGGTGATGAAGCTGCTGAGGCGGGCCCTGCGTGGGGGGCCCCCAGCCTCCTCTGACTTCGCACTTTGCATGCTGCCCACAGGAGGACCTGAAAGCCTCCAGGCTGCAGGAGGAGCAGGCAGCCCCGCTGAGAGTCCTGGCCCTGGCTGGGGCAGGTGAGTGGAGCTGCCCGGGGCAGGGTGGGCTGAGGAGCGCTCTGAAACTGAAAGTGGAGTGGGTAGAGACCTCTGCGGTGCAGCTCATTCTCCCCCAGGGGGTGGTGGCCCAGGGGACCTGACAGGTGGGTGCAGAGGGGCCTGGGGCCGCTCTGCCTCCCTTGTGGGTCTCACTGGGAACTCTCCTGGCTGCTCCCATTTTTCAACGAAGGGGACATGAAGCAATGGCCTGTGGAGGCTCCGGGGTCCAACACCACCATCCCGGAAGACTCAGGCACCTCAGAGGCCTTGGTGAGTATGACTGCACTGTCTCGTCTCCCCGTGTTTTCCCTGTCTCCCACTGTGTCCCTTCGCACAGCCCAGTGCCTTGGTTTTCTCACCCTCTCGTTTCCGTGGACCCCACACCTTCCCTGACAGTCTTTGCTCAGACCTTGTCCTCTGGCAAGCACAGGTGCTGGTGAGAGCGGGGAGCTCCTTTCTGCTCCTTTCCCCTTTGTGTCAGGAGTGACCCCTCGGGAGCCACACCCACTTCTGCAGACTGCATTTTTCTGATGGTCCTAACCTTGCCCAGGAACACCAGGCTCCGCTGCCCAGAGGCCTGAGGCAGCAGAATGGGCAATGCCAGTGCGTGGCCCATCTGGCGGCCCTGATCCAGGACACACCTGTGGAGGGGGCTCCCAACCCCAGGAGCAGTGGTAACCGTGTACCCAACCGGGAAGCTGCAGGTGAGCCAGTCCCACCTGGCTGGGAAGGGTGGGCAGGGCAGGTGGGCATGGAGCCCTGACCCTGCTGCTCTGGCTCCTTCTGCTGCTGGGGTCTTGCAGGAGGAGGCAGTGACCAAGGAGAGACGGGGGGAGCAGGAGCATCACTGTCCGGAGCTCCATGAGGAACCGGGTGACACTGGTGAGCGGGCCATGGCCTAGGGAGCAGAGGCTGTGAGGTGTGGGGTTGGGAACCTTGCAAGTGATGCCTGACTGCTATCTTCCTCCCACTGCAGAGCTCGCTGCCATCTGCCCCAGAGAGTGGGTGGTAGGGAAAGAAGAGGGGCATCAGGAGGAGGAGGAGGAAAAAGAACAAGGGGAGGAGGAGGAAGAGAAACAAGAGCATAATAAAAATGATGAGGAGGAGGAACAAGGGGAGATGGAGGAGAAGAAGGAGGAGGAGGAGGTTGAGGATGTGGAGGAGGAAGAAGAGGAAGAGGTGGAGGAAGATGAGGATGCGGAGGAGGAAGCAGAGCAGGAGAAGCAGCAGTTCAGCAGCCAGCTGTGCCCAGGCCCGGAAGCGCTGCAGGTAGGCTGCACATCTCCTGGGCGGAGTCAGGGTGCCCACCGCGCCCTCTCCCTCTGGGTAAAGCTGCTTGTGCTGCAGCAGGTGGCGCTGCAGCAGGACGATGGCAGGTCCTGTCAGGCCCAGTTGGTGGCCACCGCACAGACCCATGGTGAGGAGCCCACGGCAGGGCCCAGGGGCACCTGGGACGTTGCCGCTTCAGCCACAGACGGTGGTGAGTAGAGCCTGGAAAGGGGTCAGGGACAGGAGTGGGCATGGGCACAGCGCTCAGTGCCTGCTGCTCTCTCTCCCAAGATCCTCCAGAGCGGAGCCCTGCTCACCCTGAGGAGCCCCCAGGAGAAGAGGCCCGGGCGGGGTCCTCCCCACAACCCCAGCTGCCTGAGAGTGAGAACACCATCAGGGCCCAGGCTTCGTTCTTCATCCCTTTGTGGGGTTTTTCTACCTCACTGAGGAAAAGGACACCATGCACCTTAATTTGATTGAAAGTCTTTCTGGAGAAGTGGGGCCAGGGCTCTGCCCCCACTGTTCCCCATTCAGTCCCTGCCTCCCTGTCCCTACTCTCCTCCCCCCTCCCTGTTACCTACCCCTTTAGGAGCAAGGGAAATGCCACAAATTTCCAGCTCAGTGGTTCCGCTGCCTACCTCCCAGGCTCAGGGACAAAGTTTGATCTCCTGTATGTACAGATATTCCCCAACATAAACAAAAATGTTCAGAAATGTTTTAAATAAAAATTAGAAAATATTTTGTTTTTATACAACTTCTTTATGGGTCAGAAGGACAGGAAGAGGAAATACAGATGGGATCGTGGTGCGCTGGTCCCACAGGTCCTGTGGAATTTGATTTCCGTGCTTGGGAATGAATGGCTTCATTTGGCTGCCTGGCCTGGCCTGCTCCCCTCCCAGGGTCCTGGGCGGACTGAAAATGGTAAGGATGGAGGAGAGTCACCGCCAGCAGAGGGCGCACTGCGGGCTTTGCAGGGCCCCGGTGTCTGAGCTGGTCCAGCAGGGTGGGGTGGCATCTTCCTGTCCTGTCGCTTGGATGCTGCGAGGGCAGGGCAAGGGCACCGCCATGGGGGCTCCAAGGACATGCTGCCCTACCGGGCCACAGACAGGAGTCAGATCTGACAGTGGGCAGGGAAGGGAGTGGGCAGCATCTAGGGGTGCTAATGTGCAGTGCAGGATTTTGAGTTCCCGCCCTGGTCCTGGGCCCGCCAACACCCAGGGGCTGGTTCCTCGTGTCCAGCCCTGCCCAGTGCAGGCCCCAGCCCCCCTTCAGCCAGGTGGAGTTTGCGGCCCTGCCCCTTCGTGCTAGGACTCGCTGGTCCATCTTTTGGTAAGAATCCTGTAGGTGACTGTTCAGCAGCCCTGGATCTCTGAAGACGGGTGACTCGACTCCATGCTATGGACGCAACTCGTATTCCACCAGATACACAGGAATCTTGTGCGGACAAGGTGTGGAAAGGGCCATGTTAATCTAAAGTGCCCCTCAAACGTCTCCTGTATTTTGAAGTTGATGGATGCGGGGTCAATGGACTCATTCTCTAGTTTTCTGCTTTGTCTCCGAGGCTACTGCAGATAGGGCCAGGAAAGGGCTGCATGGAGCACCTGCACTGTGCCCAGTGGGATCCTGGCCAGCCCATCCTGAGGCTGCAGATTATGATTACTTCCTGGTTCATTTGGCAGGCGACCTCTTTTGTATGGGAAAACATCCTCCAGTCTGGGCTATGGCGGGTGTGGGGCAACATGGCTCTGTCCCCTCGTAGGTTTGTGGGCACAGTCTACATGGAGTCCCGTCTTGGGCTCACCTGCACTGTGCCCAGTGGGATCCTGGCCAGCCCATCCTGAGGCTGCAGATTATGATTACTTCCTGGTTCATTTGGCAGGCGACCTCTTTTGTATGGGAAAACATCCTCCAGTCTGGGCTATGGCGGGTGTGGGGCAACATGGCTCTGTCCCCTCGTAGGTTTGTGGGCACAGTCTACATGGAGTCCCGTCTTGGGCTAAAGGGCAGGAAGGAGTGTGTCCGGGGTCCTCCATTGTCTGTGCCTCTCTTTCCCCTCCCAGGGTCGTTGGTTGGGAATGAATGGCTTCATTTGGCTGCCTGGCCTGGCCTGCTCCCCTCCCAGGGTCCTGGGTGGACTGAAAATGGCAAGGATGGAGGAGAGTCACCGCCAGCAGAGGGCACACTGCGGGCTTTGCAGAGCCCCAGTGTCTGAGCTGGTCCAGCAGGGTGGGGTGGCATCTTCCTGTCCTGTCACTTGGATGCTTTGAGGCCAGGGCAAGGGCACCGCCATGGGGGCTCCAAGGACATCCTGCCCTACCGGGCCACAGACAGGAGTCAGATCTGACAGTGGGCAGGGAAGGGAGTGGGCAGCATCTAGGGTTGCTAATGTGCAGTGCAGGATTTTGAGTTCCCGCCCTGGTCCTGGGCCCGCCAACACCCAGGGGCTGGTTCCTCGTGTCCAGCCCTGCCCAGTGCAGGCCCCAGCCCCCCTTCAGCCAGGTGGAGTTTGCGGCCCTGCCCCCTAGTGCTAGGACTCGCTGGTCCATCTTTTGGTAAGAATCCTGTAGGTGACTGTTCAGCAGCCCTGGATCTCTGAAGACGGGTGACTCGACTCCATGCTATGGACGCAACTCGTATTCCACCAGATACACAGGAATCTTGTGCGGACAAGGTGTGGAAAGGGCCATGTTAATCTAAAGTGCCCCTCAAACGTCTCCTGTATTTTGAAGTTGATGGATGCGGGGTCAATGGACTCATTCTCTAGTTTTCTGCTTTGTCTCCGAGGCTACTGCAGATAGGGCCAGGAAAGGGCTGCATGGAGCACCTGCACTGTGCCCAGTGGGATCCTGGCCAGCCCATCCTGAGGCTGCAGATTCTGGTTACTTCCTGGTTCATTTGGCAGGCGACCTCTTTTGTATGGGAAAACATCCTCCAGTCTGGGCTATGGCGGGTGTGGGGCAACATGGCTCTGTCCCCTCGTAGGTTTGTGGGCACAGTCTACACGGAGTCCCGTCTTGGGCTAAAGGGCAGGAATGGAGTGTGTCCGGGGTCCTCCATTGTCTGTGCCTCTCTTTCCCCTCCCAGGGTCGTTGCTGTGGAAGGGCTGTGGGAAACTCGTCCTTTTTCAGGACCCCTGTCCTGGTACAGGCTTCACAGACCACACGGGCTCCTCCTTCCATCCAAGCCTCTCCCATGCCCTTGCCTGAACTCCCAGCTTCCCAACTCCAAAAGAGACCCCAGGGAACCTCTGCAGCAGACAAGGAAAGAGGGAGAGCAGCCCCCAGGGGTGAGGGCAGGCAGCCCTGTGACCGTGCACATTTCCTTGTTCCAGGACCAGGCCTTCCTTTGCCTACCCCACACTCTCCTGCCCTCAAAACACAGGCTGGCGACCCTCCTTCCGGGCTCTTCCTAGGGGCTCCAGAGGGGAAGGAAAATGGAGCAAAGTGGCAAGAGGGAGAGAGGTGCAGACCTCAGCTGGCTGGGGAGAAGGGGTCTAGGCCTAGAACATGGGGCTCCTGGGGGTGGAGGGAGGGGTGGGTGGGGCTCCAGCGAGCCCTGGTGGTCCTGCTGCAGTGGCAGCCACAGGAGTTCCATCCCTGGCCCAGGCCGTGGCCACTTGGGTTGTCTCTCTGGTTGCTGGAGGTGCTGGTGTGGGTGGATTTGATGGAGGTGGGGGCGGTGCAGGCGGAGGTAGTGGCAGCTGTGCACCGGCCTCGTGAGGGTGAAACCCTTCCCAGCAGAAATCCACTAAAGCCCCTGCTGACCAGGACTCCTAGGCCTTTGGCTAAGGCCACTCCCTCGTGCAAACCACCCATCTCTTGGTCAGCACCTATAGATACAATCAAGTGGTTTTGTCAGGTGCAACTGCAATCAGGATTCTGCACACAGCGCAGGTGCTCTGGGAAGGTGGATGCGGTGCTAGGTGACCTCGAAAAGGCACTGTGTAGGCAGAAACAGCTCAGACTCCTACACAGAAAGACCCACCTCTCCCCCTGCAGTGCCAAGCCCACCTCCTGGCCCCGCTCCCTGGAGAGCGGAAGCCCACCACTCTGCCCCCCAGGGCCGGCACTCCAGCCGCCCCAGGACACAGGGGATGGACGGAGCTGAGCAATGAGGATGGGCCAGGCTCTGGGCTGCAGAGAGGGGAGGACACCCGTGTTTCAGCCACACAGTGCACAAGAGGGTCGTGTGGCAGCTTCCTCCTGCGGCCCCCACTCTGGTTGATGCCTGTGAAACCTCCCTCCCCAGGGGACCCCTCCTCCTCTCCGAGTGCTGAAGAGGCTCTAAGCATGCGTGGGTTTCCCCAGTGAATTCCAGTGCTATCCAGGGATGTTCACCATGGGGAGTACAGCCACTGACACACAGGCAATGTTCTAACTTCCTAGTCGTCATGGAAATGGAAGTGAAAATGACACAATGTTGTCTGCAATGTGCATGTAGAACTGGGAAAAGATCCATACTGTGTACCTCAGTGACACACATTTGCGAATAAATCCTAAGAACAGAAGGGTTAGACAGATTCAAAAGTTACTCAGAGCATTTTAAAAGACCTTTTTAATTGTGATAAAGAACACAGAAAGCACAATTAGAATCTGAGTACAGCTGAATGAATCATCCTACAGCAACCCCAGGGTGAGCAGCATGGTGGCACCCGGTGGATCCCGCCCGGTCCCGGAAATGGCGACCCCTTGAAACCACAGCTTCCCCCTCCCTCGGTGGGGAGATGACCGCGTCCCTATCTCCCCAGACTGCAGATACCACACCCAGCATGCACTGGTCAGGACAGCCCAGCTCCTAGGGGTCCGCAGGTCAGTGCCCAGGGCCTGCGTTCTTGCCTTGGCCTCTTCGCTCCGCAGCAAAGGAGCCCTGCTGGAGACTGGGTGAGTGCAGGCAGGACTGCGGGGTCCCTGGCCTCCCCAGACACTGTGCATGGCGCTAGCACAGCACTCCGGAGGCAGAGTGTCCAGGACGTGGGTTCCTTCTCCCAGCCTCTGTGCACAGCACACTCCTCTCCTAAGCCCAGGCTGAGCTCACAGCCCTGAAGGTGCCTCTGCAGGGAGCCCCTACTTTTCTAGTACACTTAGTATGTGCAATCAGTCCCTGTCAGCCATTCCCAACCTGCCTAAGCACAGGAACTACACCAGGCCATTTTTGTACCCCTTAAACTTTGAAAAAAGAGAATGGGCAGCTCTGACACCCGAGAGTTGGCCTGACAGTCCCAGCTAGGCTGTAGTATCCTGCTGCTGAACCTAGAACACCGTGCATTAGACACCCGACAGGGTCGGTCTGTGACCATGCTGGAAGAAACAAGAGAACCAAGACTATTTCAGGACCCGGTACAACCGTACAGAAAGAAACCAGATCACGGTGAAAGCACAGAAATGCACGAATCCCTTCTCCATTCTAAGAAGAAAGACGCTGGCGCTGCTTCTTTCCCAGTTTGTCACCCATGCTCCTGACCTCCTTCCTTGTGGACAAAGTTTATTAGGCGGCCTGATCAGAAAGCTGCCCGCTGCCGAACAGCACCCACTCGGGAGCAGGGCCCACGTCCCTCCCAGGCCGCCAAACGCCAGCTCACAGCCTGTGAAGGTCTCGCTACCCTCGCCTGCCAGAGCCCCGCAGCGCCGCCTCCCCTATCGTGGTGGGTCGGGACATGGCTCCTCCGAGGACTAGGACGGGATCCCTGCTGGTAGCCGGGGCAATGGCGGCCCAGCTGACCCCGAGGGCCCCGCAGCGGGGCCCGGGTCTCCGGGGCGTGGGTAGGGCGCCAGGCCCCCGAGGCTCAGTACGCCAGCCCGGCTCCGAAGCCACCCTCACCCCGCCCTTCCGTGGCCGCCGCCCACAGCCTGCCTCACCTCTTTCAGGTCCACGTAAGGCCCGGCACCCTCAGGGAACGTCTCGTCCACAGCCGGCTTCATCGCTGACCTGCAGCTCTATACTCACTTCCGGCTCGCGACTGCATTTCCGGCGCGCTCCCGCCGGACAGATTTAGGCCTTGGAGGACCGCGACTCGGTGGTTTTCCCGCAGCAATTTGGGACCTCAGATCCCAGGCTGCTGGCTGCTTGTTGCTTGTCTGCGCAGCACTGCGCCTGAGCTGCGCCTACGTGCCAAGGCGACCCCTGCTGTCCCTAACCCAGGGAGCAGCAGAGCCCGGAGAGGGTGGCTAGGTCAGAACCTCGGGAAAGCACGCCACTTCTGGACCACCCCAAAAGAATAGAAAACAGGGTCTGGAGGAGGGGCCGGTGCACCCAGGCTCACTGATCCCAACAGCCAAAGGCTGCAAACAACCGGTATCCACCAGTGGGTGGGTGGGCAAACACGGGGTCTGTGCATATCCTGCAACACTGCTGAGGCCTCGTGGGGTACAGAAATCCTGACTCGTGGGCAGAGCAGAGGGGCTCTTGGGACATGCTCAGTGAAATAGGTCAGTCCCCGCAAGGCCAAGACTGTCTGATCCCACCAGTATGAGCTCCCGACCCAGAGTAGGCAGTTCATAGACAGCTCCCTAGGCACGAAGTGGTGCCGGGGCAAGGGTGGGGCTAGTGTCTGATGGGGTCTGCAGTTAGTGTTATCAGAGGCTCAGTTCTGTAGGGTGAAAAGGTTCTGGAGATGGATGGGGTGGTGGTTGCACAACCAGGTGATGTACTTAACACCACCTAAATGTTCAGGTTAAAGGGGAAATTTTATATTGTAGTATTTCACAGTGATTTTTAAAATATGAATAAGAAAGGGGAAAAAAAGAGGAAGATGGTAAGAAAGGAAGGGAGAATTGGAGCTGAAGACAAATGCTTCCTGGTTAACGGGACTGTGGTCCGGCTGTGAACCAAGGCCAGGTGCCCAGCCTTGTAAGATCAAGAGTTCCAGAGCTCTTACAGAAGCCCTACCCTGAAATCAGATCACCTGTGGAACACCCTGGCCTGCTTTCAGCGAGAGTCCTGCCAGCTGGTTTATCAGGACCACTGCCTCCCCACCACGTTGCCCTGGGTCACTGAGTCCTCCTCCTCCCCCAAGCCCACCCTACTCTTCACTGTTGATCCTCTGAGGCCCGAACTGCCGGGCTGAGTCCAGTCTCCCCCACATCTCATTGAGGTGCTCCCTGTGCCTATCCCGGTGGTCCCGCACAGACTTCCTTACCCTGCCCTTCTAGTGTGTTTGCTCCATGTTTTCTGTAACAGCTTTCAGTAGGAAGTGGGCTTGGCGCAGGGCTGCTGGAAGGGGACAAGGGTGCCGAGGGTCAGGGCTGAGGAGCAGGACAGACCAACAGAGCGAAGCCAAGATGGGGGTTGTGGCTGGGCAGGGTCAGCCCGGTCTGAGCAGGTGGTGCAGGGCACAGAGAGAAGACAGCAATGAAGACCCAGGTGAGGCTCAGAGGCCAGGTCAATGCGTGTCACCTGGGCACCAAGGGAAGGTCAGACCTAGGGAACCCATAGGCTGGTGGCCCAGAAGAGCTGCCCATTTGGTTTCTTCCATAGCAGGTGTGAGTCAGGGTCTCCAGTCTCCCTGTGGTTTGCACACCTTGGGGGAGGCTCACCACCTGCACCGACGCTGCCATCAGCACACATCCTTCCTCCTTCAGACTGCTCAGGTGACAGCCTGGGCCCTGCCTTCTTCACTTCCTGCTGCTCCCAGATGTGAGCTGTGCATGAAGCATGGACGCCTGGCCCAAAGTGACTACTGTCTACTTCTGTGACCTTGGGCTGGACTGCCTGTACTGGCACTGGCTCCTCTAACCAGCTGCGGTAGCCACAGCTAGTCAGCCTCAGTTTCCTCACCACAGTCTGGGGAGCTTCATCCCGGCCCCCCAGGGTCATCATGAAAACAGGAGGAGAGGCTCTGATGCCCTGTAGGCTGGAACTGCACACATTTAATGAAGAATAAAGCCAGGTTCACCTGTGAAGTAGCAGAGGGGCTGGGCAGAGCTATTTTTGAAAGAAACCCACAAGGTCTGCTGGAGCCTATGGGGCAGAGGCCAGTCGCCCCACCAGTGGCTCTGGCAACTCCGGATCTGCCCTGAGGTGCAGCCAGTGCCACTCAGTCCTCCTGGTAGGGGACATGGAAGCCCAGGATGCTCCCCAGAGGAAAGTGTGCAAAGAAGGTGCGGGCCAGGTCCTCCACCTGGGGGTAGGCGCCCTGGGTCTGGAAGTACTGCTTGTAGTTCCAGAAGTCAGAGGCGGAGAAAGGCCAGTAGGGCATTGCTGGTGCCTCAGCGTAGGGGTCTGCAAACATAGGACACCACCTCAGGGTGTGCCCCACAGTCCTGTCCAGGGCTGGGCCTCCACAGACTGGGGGCAGGTGCATGGCAGCCAGTAGTGCCTGTGGGGAGGTGACCTTCCTGGTTTGGAGAAGGGGTATCTGGGGTCATTCCCAGAACAGAGAGAAGCAAGGCCTGAAAAACAGGAGGAGGAAGGAGAGGAAGCAAGGCAAGGCCGAGAGGAGGAGGTCTGGCCTTGCCGGAGGAAATGCTGAGCAGGGACAGTGCGTGTGGAGGGCATGGGGGAGCTAGGGCAGCATCTGGTGGGGTTTCAGAGGACAGAGACCCAGAACTTGGACAATGACCATCCCAATGATACTGGACTGAGTTAGAACTTTGGGAGAGCCCAGGGCTGAGCCTACGGCTAAGGATGAGAATGGCAGTGCTACCCCTACCCCTTGGCTCCCAGCAGGCACAGCTCAGCAGGCAGCCAGGCCCACCTCCCAGCAGCCTCTGCCCCCCCCCACCTGGGTTGATTATTAGTGAAAGGACACACAGGAGAGCACCCTACCTTCCTCCTGCACTGGCTTGGCCCCTGTAAGAGAAGAGGAACGCTGTCACCTGGGGCCACCCTGGAAGGCCTCCAGGACCTAAACTCCACGCAGGAGGGCTAGTGCAGCAGGGAGGAAGATAGCAGGGCTGTGGGGACAGGGTGGGCCCTCACTTGTGAGTGGCCCCAGCAGAAGGCACAGGGCCAGCCCCGGCACCACGCAGGCCTGCATCTTCCCCAGGTGCAGTGCGCTCGGGTCCACCTGCAGTAGGGACCCAGAGTGCTGAGACCACCAGGTCCCAGCCAGCCTCCTCTGCCTGCCCCAGCGGGTGACCCTCGGGAGGTCAGTGTGCTAGCAGTTTCCCTCTGTGTCTGAGGGACACCCACACACCCACCCCCACTGGCCATACTTACTTCCGACGCCTTAAGAGACTTCGTTCTCACTGTGCACATCCACCCAGGAACAGCCTCGCTGTCCAGAGGGACCTCACCACAGTCACTCAGCCCAGCCGTGCAGCCTGCAGGGTGTTGCTGCCAGCTCCAAGGCTGCTCTTTATAGGAGCACTGGGGACCAGGAAGGGAGTGTCACCTGCCTGAGCCACCGCCAGACTGAATACTCCATTCCCAGCCCAATCCCTGTGGGCTTCTGTCACCCTGCTGGCCAGCAGAGGCACAGGATCCAAAGATCCAGTTGAGAGGAAAACATTTCTGCATGGGCCAGGGCTGAAATCCTCAGGACTGAATTCAATGTCAGTGCTTGAAACAAACCCAGTTATTCTCCTCCAGGAGAGAATTTCTTGGTCTGATATTGGGGCTGGAGAGAGACCCGGTAACCGAGAGCTGCCTCAGGTGACAAGCAAGCAAGGCTCCCCTGGAAGTCACTGCAGCTCCTGGTTGGGCTGGGCCCACAGGACACCTGCTGAGCCGAGTTGAGGGCAGGAAGTGTGGGTCAGGCTGGACCCCATCTCCAGACCAGAGCTCCACAGCTCACACAGGCTCCTGAGGTCCGTCACAGACTGGGACATGGTCCCAGCTCTGGGAGACTCCAAGTCAGCCTCTGCCACTGCACAACAGTGCCCACCTATCTACCCAGGTAAATGTGGCCTGCTGACCCTGCCCTTGAGTCCCGACACCCCACAAATGCACCACGTCCACGGGAACTCTCTTTTGTCACTCCTGCTTTCCAGGGCTCTTCAAGGAAGCCGGGAAAGTCCTCACCTGTGTGTTCTGAAATCAGGGCTCCCAGCTTTATCCTAATCTCCCCAGTGTCCCAATCCCAATGAATAAGGACTCATTCTTTCCCAAACAGTGCCCTACATTTAAATAAAAACCCAAGAAAGTATACATTCAATTTGTATTGTAAGGCAGCCACCTACCACCCAGGACTCAGGGCTTCATTTCTAGAAATCCAGTCCTTGTGGCTTCTTTGAGAGCAGCTGTTTTGGGGTCCCCAGGACCACCCTAGCCCATGACTGACTAGAAGAGCCACAGTCAGAGAGCCCGTGGCCACTATCTATCACAGCAGCAGGCACATAGGGGATCTGCAGAGAGTAGGGACCGGCAGAGCCTGGAGGGACCAGCAGGAGCTCCATCATGAGCCATGGATGGGCCCCAGGCGCGGCTCCCTGTCCACCCAGATGGCCGCAGGTCTAAGGTGATGGAAATGCACCTATGATGTTAGACAGTCTCATAACGTGACACGTTCTGTACCTTTATGACTATTTTCTTCCTGAAAGACTACCTAGAGAAGGTCTCGGAGTAATAACAGCAATGGTATTGAATGCTGGGTACATTTGCCTTTATTTCTGGGTGTGTATGTTTTCTGTAATTTATTACTTTTATGCAAGAGAAGAAACACTAAGGATAGCCCAGCACCACCAGTAGGCCCTGTTAGTGCTCACTGCTTGCCCAGCTGAGTGGACTGCGAGGACCCCCATGGCCAACATCCACTTTCTCTCCACTGGTGTCCCTGCCTGGATGATGCACCTTTGCCCCCACTCTTCTGTTGGTCTGTCCCTTGCGCTCTGCAGCAAGGCCCCAGGGGGTTAAGTGTCCATGTTGGTGAGGGCTCCCACCACCCTCAACCCTTAAGAATCACCAGGGCTCCTGTTAAAATTCAGGCTCTCATTCAAGGGCTGGATCCAGGCCTGGGCAGCGAAGCCAGGCAGGGTTTCAGCCTCAGCTGGACCGGAAGCACCTGGAGGACGTGCTGTAAGGCACATCTGTACCAGCCCCCAGAGTTCTGCCTCAAAAGCTCCAGTGGGCCAAGGAATCTGCATTTCCAATACATTTTCTGGCATGGTGAGCTGGGCCAGTTTCTTGCCTTTACCGGAGTGAACATTTGGACCACGTACTTGTGTTTGAATAGCCTCTTTGTTCAGCCTCCTAATATAATGGGCCAGAGTGGGCCCAGGTACTGTTGGGTTTGACACCTATCCAGTGACTGCTCTGTAGCCTGGCTGGTCAACACTGCCTGGGGTCAGTCACTGCTCTCCAGCCTTTGTCATTGTCCCCCAGCCCCATCCCTGCCCCACACAGGACCCTGTGGACGCATTGGTGGCCTGGGGAGGGCCACTTTTGTGGGATGGGAGACAATGCAGTACACAGGGCCAGTTCTGGTGGACAGAGGTCATCCTGTGGCTTCCCCTGGCCCAGAGAAAAAGTGACTGCAGGCAGCCTCAGCATTGGGCAATTCAGAGGTCTCTGGCGCCCCCTTCTGGCCATCACAGGACACCAGGCATGGCCGGCTGCTGTGTCACTGGGTGGGGCAGCTGGCAGGCCTGGGCTTTAGAAACCTTCCTGCCCATCTGAGCTCCAGGACACCTGCTTCTGCTCGTCCAACAGGAGCTGTCCCAACATGAGCACAAACATTTCCTTGTGGTTTAAAGTCCCGAGACCACAGGTCCTCAGGACACGGCTCCAAAGCACAGTGGCTTCTGTCCCTCCTCCCCATGGTCACCTGCCTTCATGTGCTGTGGACAAGTCCATGGTGCTCCCATGGTGTGGCCTCTGTAGAGCCTCCAGTGAAGCTGGGAGAGCTCCCCTCCTGCCCTGCATCCGCACTGGGGCCTCTCTCACTGCCTCCACCTCCTGCCCTGCTGGGCACAGGCCTGCAATCTTCACCACCACCTCAGTCCCCCAGCTCTGCACTCAGTGACACATCCTCCATCCCACCCTGCAGGCAACAATGCCCCCCTGCCCTGCTGAGTTCCTGGGTTCCTGGCTCAGTGGGCAAGGCCAGGGAGTGTGCAGACTGGACACACAGTGGGCAGAGCAGCTGTCCCCCTTCACCCAGTGAGCCAGAGCCCCTTTCAGCCATCTACCCTGCTGCCCCCGCTGAGTCACAGGACACAGTGACAACCACCTCCACTCCAACCAGCATGAACTTCTGTCCCCATAGCCCTGAAAGAAGTGACCTAGGTCCCTGGGGAAGGGACGTCTCCTAATATCATGTTTGTTCTCAAGCCCTCAGGTTTCCACCATACTTGCTGTTTTAATCAAATTACTTAGTCAAACATCATGACATGTAAGGAACATGAAAAGACTTTTGGATGAAAAGTGACTTGGAAAGACCCACTGAAAATGGCCAAATCAGATGTGGTGCGACAACTTTAAGGGACAGGAACTGCAGTGTATATCTAGAAGACCTGGTGGGGTGCCTTCTGGGATCCCCTGGGCTCTAGGCTCTGAGGAACCAGAAGTAGGCGTCAGGTCCATGTGTTACTAAGAGTAGGCTCCAGGGGGCACCATGCTCAAGGCCTGCGCTGCTGGGCCCCTGCCCCGTTCAGGCCAAGAAATAGATGGTCAAAGAAAAGCCCCTACTCCAGGTCACAAGCTTGGCCGCTTTAAGGTCTGAAAGTTAAAACCTTTAAGCATATGGCTCTTCTTTTTAAACATTCTGTTTCCTCCCTTGAAATGATTGTGAAAATTTCTGAGCAGGTCCCAGTCCAGTCCAGGAGAGGATGCTCCTAAACCAAGAGGGAACCTGGCCTGAGTGGGCAGTGGGGGTCCAGGGGGAGGCCTGGAAGATGCAGGATACCCCATTGGATTTGAACTTCAAATAATTAATACTTTTCTGGTAGTTTTTCTCATATAATGTCAGAAACAAACATAAAAAATGTAATTCCTTGTTTCGCGGAAATTCCAGTTTCACCTGTATCTTCATTTGCTAGATATGGCAGTGCTGTGCTGGACAGAGCCCTGTGGCCCTACCTGGCCGTGTTGGCAGTGAGAAGGGGCCCCAGCTCACACCCCCAACTGCCAGCATGGCCCCACCCTTGGGCACAGGGCAGGCAGCTCAAGGCCCAGGAGAGCTTTCTGAGGTGCTTGGCCCTGGAGCCTGGGGTTCACATTTGGACACCAGATGAGCAGACAGAACAACTTAGTCAGCTGAGCTCGTGGCCTGGTCACCAGGGCCAGAGGGAGCCTGGTGGACCCAGGGTGTCTGACAGACCCTGCTCCCCGATCGGCCAGCACCGGTGGGGCACCGGGACCGTGACTCATCAGGACACACCAGCACTGCGCGAGCGGGGAGAGGCATCCACCCCTTGGTGCTCCTCACCTGCTCCCTGAGACCCGGCCATCTTTCTGGAAGTGCTCCAGGCCCGAGGCCACCTTTGACTCCAGCCAGGACTTACCTGAGGTACAGAGAAGCTGCATCTGTGGGGTGGCACCAGCACCCTGACACACAGGTCCGGGGGAAGGGGCTGCCTGGGACTCATCCATCCGGGTCCCTGGCTGCCGTGCGTGTCCCAGCTCCTGGAGCACACGCTGCAGAACCATTTCACAGTGACCCAGCCATCTCGTCTGCTCTCCTACCCTAGTGCTCTACCCACCATGTTTCCAGGAACAACTAGGGAAGGGCAAAATGTGGAAGGAAGTCCTGGACCCCCACCTTGTGGGCTGCGTAGGTGGCAGAGGCCCGTGGGGGCCGGTCCTGCTCTCTGTGCAGGTCACACCCAGGAATGACTGGCTGGCAGACAGGACCTGACCATGCATCACAGCGCTCCACCCACCGGACTCCTGCAGAGTAGCCTGGTCCCTTCAGAGGTCACAGTAGGGTCTGGGCCCTTCCTAGGCACAGTGCTTCTGGGTGAGGCCTGGTGAGGCCCGGTGCTTTTACAGACAAAGCCATGTCTGCCACAGACCTGTGCACAAGGCCTGGCCTTCTCAGAGACTGCAGTGTCCTCAGGCAGCAGCCTCCCTGACTGAGGAGACTCACTGGAGGAAGGAGGGGCCAGCACCCCTCAAGCTCTTCCAGTCTCTGACCTCAGGGGTTCTGGGAGCCAGGCAGTCCTGAGTGGGGACCAAGCACATTTGATAGCAGCCAGGAGGGGACAGCTGGGTTAGGAGAACCACCAGGAAGTTCTCTGCATGGTCATTCTCTGCCCGGTCATGAAGGGGGCTCCAATGTCTGCAGGCACAGGGGGATCTGGACAGGGGTGGTAGAGGGCATTGGGCATGGAGGGGTCCAGTCCTGGGGCTGGGAGACAGGACTCGGGTCAGGGCAACTCTGTCCAAACCATGGGGCACCTGGGGACACCCACATCAGCCTCCTGAGGTCCAGGCAGGTTCAAGCTTCCAGAACCATCACGCTAGACTCTAACTGCAAGAGGAAACCCGGGCTGGGCCAGCTCCTGTCCTGAAATAGATCCATTGTTTACCCCTATTCACTGCTACATAAAAGCCGAATTTATGGGAACTGGGGCTCAGCGTGTTTCTCAGCCTGGCTGGGGCCCTGGGCAGTGTGGCTGTCCTGCCTCCCTGGGCCTTTGAGGATCTCTGCTGGGAACCAGCACCAGCCTCGGTAGCTTCCCCTGCAGACCGCCTACCACCCGCTGCTCCTGACTTTCTGGCTCTCCCCTCCCTGGCATTCGGTGGAGAAGAGAAGATGAAAAAAGAGCAGCCTGGCCCTCTCACTCCAGGGCAGGTGTCCTAGATTCTGCATCCACGGATCCGTCCAGGAAGCAGGCTCTGTGGGCCCAAGCATGGGAAGGCGGGGGCGTGCACTCCGCCCTCTGGGCCAAGAACCATGGCTGAGAAGGAAGGGCCAGATGTGCTTTTGAAGACTGTGCTAAATCCAGCTCCTTGGACGTCTGGAAGGCTGCTCTCCATCCTCGGCCCTGAAAGCAGAACTGTCTCCTGTTTGCCGGCCCAGTGAGCGCCAAGAGGCTTGCGCCCCACAGCTGGGGAGACACCTCCCAGGTGGGAAAGAGACTTGAGGCCCCTCTGTGAGTGAAAACTCCGAGGCCACACAGGATCTGTCCCCACCTGGCCCTAGGCTGTTGTTGGCTCTGCTGCAAAGCAGCCCAGGCCACGTCCGTGTGCCCCACTACGGTTTCCGCTGAGCAGCTCGAGGACACTGACACAGGCCTGGACCTCACACTGCGTCCCTGCACCCAGAGCCTCTGCAGTGGGCACCAACCATACACGGTGGGGCATTGACCACACTGCTGGCCTCCACACTTGAGATGCCAGGGCCTCCCCTGACTCAGGACAACCCGGGATGTCTGGGACGTCATCACACTGGGGCACACACTGGGCCTTCTCCGGGGTGGACACCAGTTGTTCGGCACCCTGGGCAGTGATGCTGTAGCAGGTGTTTTAACTCTTGTTCTCGGCTCCACAGGGCCAACTCCCCAAGTGGGGCTGCAGGGAGATGCAGGGCCTGAGCTCAGGAAGCACAGTGCTCAGGAAAGTGCTAGGGCGGGTTCATTCCCAAACCTTCCAGAACAAAGCAGAAAATAACAAAACACAAAACTGAACTCGATAGCATAAGGGAGCCAGTGCAGCCTTGTCTGCAGCCCTGCCTGACCTCTTCGATGTCCAGTCTGGGCTGGCCCTTGTGATGGAGTTGCTGGGCACTCGTGTGGAGTTGGCAGATTATTGGGGTGGGGTGAGATTCCAGGAGCAGGGCTTGAGCTCAGGACGACACTCACTGGGCAAAGTGTCCAAGCTCATGGTTTCAGAGTGAAGCTCCAGGCCCTCTGTTGCTGGAAGGCCAGGCAGAGGCCGGAGAGGCCCACACCCAGGGCCTCATCAGGCTCTGCCACCCTTTCTCAGTCTCTTCTGTGTTCCCACCTGCTCGTCCCAATGTGTGGAAGCCCTGTGCCCACCACGCTTTCCTCCCAACCTGCCCCTGTGTGGAGCACAGCTCCCTATGGCACCTTCCTGTCCCCTGCCAGTGTGCAGGGCCCTGAGGGGCTGAGGGGCCTCTGCCCACCACCACTCACTTGGCCATCTGCAAGTCTGCTCTTAGGGCAGCCGGGGTGGAGAGGCCAGGCCTGAGCATGCCCTGCCCGTGGTCAGAGGCCCTCTGCCTGGCTGGCATCGCAGGCCCGGTGCCCACGCTCACTCCACACTGAGTATGCCCTGTGGTCGGTCTGCTGTGAGTCGCCATCCAGTCCAGGCTGAAGGTAGGGAGGGACAGGCTAGGGGTGGAGCCAGATAGGCCCACTGAGGCAGAGCAGCACTGAGGCGCCCTGAGGGGGTGCTGTGGACAACAGGCAGTGTCCCAGAGGAGACCTCTGGAGTTTCCAGCATCAGGTTGGAGCCTCCCCAACGCGGCGTAAGGGTACCGGAAGGGATGGGGCCGCCTTCCTGGACCTCAGCCAATGAGGGGCCAAGCAGAGCCTGGAGGGAGATGGGTGCTGGAGGTGCAGGGCTTCCTCTGCCACCTCCCAAAGCACCTGCCTGACCCTGGGATTAGTGCCTGGGGACCAGGATCTGGGCTGAGCTTTGTATGAACTGTGTCTCCTCAAAGACAGGCTGAGTTCCCCACCCTTGGCAGCCAGGCCTGATTGAATAGCCCCTGGTACCACATGCCCGCTGCCCTCCTAGAGGCCAAGGTATATGGGAGCAAGGCCATGTGGAGACAGGCAGAGGTCAGAGCGCTGCTGCCACCATCCAGGGAGCCCTGGGCACACAGTGGGAGAGATGAGAGGACACGACCCAAACTCAGCCTCCAGACAACAAACCCTATGCCCCACTGGGCAGCACCTAGTAGAGCTGGTGGCACTTGGAGGGACCCTCGTGCCAACAAAGTTTCTCCTCCAGAGGAGAAGCTGTCCAGGCCGCTTCCGAGTGAGCACCTTAGGAGCAGGCCGACCAAAATCACACTGAGAACCCAGATCCTGCTCGTGAGACCCCTGCAGAGCTCAGCCCCAGATCCAGCCTCCATTAAGGTCCAGCCACCCGTCACAGAGCACCCACCATGGGAGAGCCAACCTGCGCTGCCCAGAGTGGCCAGGCCAGAGGCAGGGGGTCTGAGTCCAGGCAGAGGGGCATTCAGACAGCACCACATGTAGCAGGGCCTCCAAGGTGTCCTCCAGCTATGAGGGGCATCAGCAAAGCTCATGAAGCTGAGGTTCGATGGCAGCAAAGTACCAACAGCGCTGTCCTGGTGTGGCTCCGAGGAGGCTTTTACACCATTCACGCAGGGCCTTTCCTGCCAGCTGCAGAGCAGGGCCACTGGGCTCCCTTGTGCTGGGGAGGACGGAGAAGGGGAGCAGCCCTCCGGCAGGGTGGTGGCCTGCTGCACAAGAGCCGGGGCCAGGCGGCCATGTGAGAGCCACTGCAGAGGCAGCCTTTTCTAACGCCACCCCTAAATGTCCCGGAAAGAGCCCTTCATGGACCTGAGGCCAGAGTGTGGCTTCCAGGCTGCAGCCCAGCTGCATGGCCAGAGGCAGGCCCAGCCTGCACAGACCCCGTTGCCCAGCTGCCCTTCCTCATCTCTGCACAGATACAATCCAGGGGTTCCCATGCTGGGACCGCTCAGCCATGGAGCGGAACCTGTCAATGGCTCCTGTCTCCAAGCCACCACGGGATTCACAGATGCTGCCAGGGGAAATTGCTGTCATGGCCCCAGGCCAGGATGGAGGAAGGCCATCCATCCAAGTACAGAAGCGGGGGACCCCTTCCTACCAGCTCTGTGCAGCCTGCTGTGGTTCTGGTCCTGGGGCAGAGATCAGAGGTACCTCAGCCAGCACTTAAAAAGCAAATGGCCCTGTCATGAGAGTGATGCCTGCTGTCTCAGGTCATGACTGACTCGGCACCACCGGCAAGGGCACCAGTGTGGCCACTACACACAACAGAGCAGCAAGCCCACTGCCTGCTGATGCCCAGGGCCCCCAGCTGACCCACTGAACTGTGGCGGCTACTGCAGCAGAACCTGGCACAGATGGTCAGTGCAGTGAGCAGGTCTCACACAGGCAGGGCTGGAGCCAGCCCCAACTTTCATCTGCCCACTAGGCTACCCTTCCTAAGATAAGTGCTGGATAGCAGGCTGCCACCCCAAAACACCTACTGTGTGCAGGGCTGTCAGGCTGTGCCTTTAATTCTCCCAGTACCCTCACCCCACTACCAGCCATGGGCACTATGTGCCATCCCAGGAGGGACCCACCGATGCCCGGGTATCCAGTGTGGGTGAGGACAGGTGTGAGGCATCGGGCAGCAGAGTGCAGGGGCAGGAAGGAGTGGCCTGGCCAGCCCTCCATGGCCCCCTATGGTCCAGGTGCAGGGCCCTGTGTGGGATGGAGAAGGTCTGCTCCCTCTCCTCTCAAGCCCTGGCACCACAGATCAGGAACGGCGGGTGCCAGTGTAGCCCTTGGGGCCACAGTGCCAGGGGGAGGGCAGCCAGGGAGGGCAGTGACCTGACCCACAGGCCTGGCCTTCTATGAGGTCCGGCCTCTCCTAAGGCAGCTCCAGCATGGGCTCTCCAGCATGGGCCAGGCTACCACCTCTGATGGTGTCCACAGGGGATGCAGGGCTGGCGTACATGGGACTGAGGGCCCCTGGCACGGCTGGGGTGCAGTGGAAGCTGCCCATTGGAGAGCAAGGCTGGCACAGCGGGGCAGCGCTGGTTGTTCTGTGAGCTCCCTGCCAAAAGCACAGCCTCAGCCAGAGGCCAGCCCTGCTCCTCAGCTATGTGGCCTTGGCAGGGTCCCCGAGCCCAGGGAGGGCCGCAGCGCCCTGCAGCCAGTTGCTCCCTGCCAAAAGCACAGCCTCAGCCAGAGGCCAGCCCTGCTCCTCAGCTGTGTGGCCTTGGCAGGGTCCCCGAGCCCAGGGAGGGCCACAGCGCCCTGCAGCCAGGGGGAGATGTGGAGAAGCGCGTGGAGAAGTGTGTGGAGCTTTGGCCGCAGCTTCAGAGCACCGAGGGCAACGGTGAAGAATGGGGACCAGACTTACCTGTGTGGCAGGAAAGAGACCCTGCAAAGGATCTCAAGCACAGCGGACACTCGCTGGAAGATCCAGGTTTCAAAGGGCCCAGGATTCCGGAGCCTCTGCAGAGCTCCTGAGGTGCCACAGTGGCAGGGCAGCTGCTCCCTCCCCTCCTCCCCTCCCCTCGAGTCTTACTTCAGGCTGCTGGAAGAATACCATAACCTGTGTAAAAATAGAAATTTGCATTTCACAGTGGAAGGGCTGGAAAGTCCCAGGACACACACCCGGCCTGGTGTGCTGAGGGCCTCCTCCTGGTTCACAGGTGGTGCCTGCACATGGCATCCACTCCAGGTGGAAGGCGAGCCCCTCCTGAGCCCTTTCCCGAGGCCCTAACAGCATCTTCTTTCCTGGGATGAGGATTCCAAATTACACATTGGGAAGCCCAGGTCTCCACCTCTGGCCTCTGCTTCTAAGTCTCCTCTGTGTTCCTCCCTGAGACCACAGCCACGGACCTGAGCTCTGCTCCTGCCTCTCGGGACACAGCTGGGACACTGCACCCTCTGACAAGCGTTCATGACCCCCAGGGCCCTTCCCGGGTCCTAGGCGAAGACACCCCTACCGTAGTTTTCCACCTCTGCCCAGAGTGAGGCCAGTCCCTGCCAGGTGCTGCCACCATCACAGCTGTGACAGGGACCAGGACATGAGGTCATAGGCAGAGGCCCCACGGGTGGGGACAGGGACCTCTGGTCAGCAGTGTGCACACATCCCGTCCCTGCAGTCTGTGGTTCCGGTGTGCGTAATAATAATCACGTTTCACACACGTGCCGTGTGGCTGATGAGTTACATGATGTCGCTGGGTGTGCAGGACCTGGAACTGAGCTGCCATGTCAGGGAAGAGGCCAGGAGTCCACCGGCCCTCTCTCCCCACACCCTGCTTCCCACTGTCACATCCTGGTTCCCTCCAGAGCCGCTCAGCACCCACAGCTTGGCTAGGGACCTGCATCTCTTCCTTCGGCCCTGAATGAAGTTCAGAGGAAGTCCAGTGTTCGCTTTCCTTCAGCCTCAAGAGGAAAGTGGTTAAAATGCGAGTACAAGGTTGTTCGTTGAGATATATTTTATCACTGTATTATGTCAGCAGTCTTGAGTGGGTTGAGAATTTGATTTTCAGGGCTGATGTAGAAGCTTGTATATATAACTAAGTTAATAGTGAAAGTGGCTCCATTGTTAACACAGTTCATTAACTTAGATTAGGTTGAAAGATTAGAGA
Source organism: Fukomys damarensis (assembly GCF_012274545.1). NCBI lineage: Eukaryota > Metazoa > Chordata > Mammalia > Rodentia > Bathyergidae > Fukomys > Fukomys damarensis. Next base: position 135,253,557 of record NW_022900928.1, on the reverse strand, counting down.
CTTAATTACCTTACAGTAGCTGAATTGGTTCTGGTAGTATTATGCCACATTAAATCAAACACTGATGCCTCATTTTGATTGTTAAAAGAAAATCATGCTATTAATTGGATTGTGCATAAAATACATAGGCCTTTTTATTTAACAATGGGTGACTACAGGGGCCTTGTCCTGGCAGGTGACACCCAGTCAGTGGGACCCAAGGGTGTGTTTGTGGAGACCCAGGTGGGAGCCCCAGGATTCTGCCTGCTGAGATCTGAATTCCATTTCCAGAAAAAGCTTCCTAAAGCACCAGAGAGCTGTTCCCCCACCACAGGAGCTACCTATCTGCCACTCTTCAGCAGCTCTTTCTGCATTCTGCCTGAGATAAACCCTCCAGGAGAGATCCAGAGGTCTCCTTCTTGCTCACACAGGCTGGGGACAGAATTACTCCCTATGGCAACAGGGGGGTCTCTGGCTTTAGGAGGCAAAGACTTGAGTCTTCTCCCATGACATACTGTGATCCAGCACAGACTGCAGCACCTAGGAAGACACCAAGAACCCACCATTCTCCAGGGCGGAGGAAGTTTACTCAAGGCCATGATGCATGGTGGTCACTTCCGGCTGTGTCCCACACAGAGAGGTGGCTTGAGTAAAAGAAAGGGATGTTTTCAGCCAGGGAGTCAGGCAGGAGCTAACAGCAGCCAGCAGGCACAGAGGCTGGGAGGGCAGCTGTGTGTAATGTTGAAAGCTTTGGTGTTGACCAGCTGCAGAGTTTAACATCAACTCATAAACACATGAAACTCATAGTTTGTTTTTTGGGATTTTTCTAATAAGTAGATAGATAGGTAGGTAGGTAGACAATAGGCTTAGGTCAATAACTTCCTCCATTTACAGCTTCTCAAAAGGGTGACCCCTCCCCTGCACCCACCCCTCAAGGAAAGTTCCCATCCACACGGGTCTTACCTGGCCACAGCTGCAGGGGCAATCACGTGAGGCAGCCTCCTCTAGCTCTTGCAGACCTCAAGAGAAACAAGCTAACCAGACCCACACAGCTGATGAGCCAGCCCTCCTGAGACAGTGTTTTACTGTTGCCTTCATGAGGCTCTGAGGCTGTATCTCAAGCATCCTCACCACAGCAGTGTTCAGGCCACCGGGCCTCCAGGAATTAATTCCCGTCACACCTCGATCTGCAGCCTGGCACGTTCCACTTTCCTGGGTGGCCCATTCAGAAGGACAAGTTCCATCAACCTAAACGGTGCTGCTGCAGAGAGATGGCCTGGAGTGAGGTCACTGCATTTTCACTTTCTCCTCCTGATTCACCACTGGCAGGGGATCAGGCTTTCTCCCTGACCCTGAGCTTATGTTTGACACACATGTGTTTGTCCATCCTGACTAGAATCATGCAAATGTATGTTTGTGAAGAGGAAATAATGCACACTGGATGGAAGGGCTAGGAAAGCTGGTTCCAGTACGTATTTTTCAAGTGTTCTTATGATAATAAAGTGCTCTAAGGAACAAGGAAAGTATCTTCTAGTTCTCAGTTCATTCATACAAGTGGCCTGTTTGAAATATTTAGAAGATCCAGAATAACAGCAAATGTTTCCTTTCTCCATTTTCTTTATGGGGATTTCCCCTCTAAAATGAAAATACTTTAATTATTCAGAGGCTGTAAATATAAGACATGCACACTTGATGTAAAATGTTCAAACTTTATAGAAGTGTTTAACATAAAAGTGGAAGTCCTCCACTATTCCATCCTTGTGCAGACACCCATTTGAACAACTGCCAATATATTCCCTTGTGTGTGTATAATTTCTTTTATATTACTGAGCTCCTGCTTTCTGTATTTGTTCTGTTCCTTTATTTAGCATAGCCTAGGCATCTTTCTATGTCTAGTAGCAGCTTTTTAAGGTTATGTATTGGCATTAACTAACTTGAAATTATAATAAGAATTAGGAAAATAGGGGATGGGGATGTAGTTCAGGGGTAGAGCACTTGCAAGGTATGCAAAGCCTTGGGTTAATCCCCAGCACTAATCATACACACAAAAGTAAATTTTTAACCAGATTGTGGAAATTTTTTCCCTTCAAATTTTGTTCCTCTTGTGAATGTTCAAGGCTCAATAATACATCAACAGTAAGCCAGAATTCTCTGATTTATTAAACTTTTTCACCTAAAAATCAGTAGAAACTAAGATGATGGCAAATCCAAGGTTCCCCATATTCTCTAACCTCCTCTATTTCTGACCTAATACCATCAAGACAATGGTAGCAGGGAAGGGAAGAAGGATGGCCTCTACTTCCGGGTCATGCACTGGAAAGGCACCAGTAGAGTTCTGCTTCCGGGTCATGCCCTGTGGAGACACTGCTAGACCTCAGAGCTGCAGGGAGAGCCATAGTGGAGCTGCTGGCAGAATACCCCATCCTTCCTGAGGCCCCTTTGAGTTAAGGCCAAGGAAATCCATGCCAGGGAGGCCTGGAGCTTCTGTTAAGACAGGGACAGAGCCTTCCTGAGCCCCATATGTGCTAGAGGACATTCACTGTGAACAACTCATCCACCTCATCTAACAGCTACCCAACATCACACCATGTTGGGGTGCACCTCTAGGGACCCAGCCCAGGAGCAACTAGTAAGGAGTGCTGTTCATTCATTCACCACCTGCATGTTGAGTGACTAAAGGTGAAAAGCCCTGGAAGGGGAATGAGGTAGGAAAGAGTGAACTCAGGCACCTCCCTTGTGGAGATTTAAGTGTGTGGGGGTCCAAGGGGAGCGAACTTTGCAAAGTGAACATAACATGGAAGGTTAGTGGGTACATTGGACAAAATAAAGCATCTAGTAAGTGTGGACATATGCATGTGTACTTTTGTGTGTGTGTGTGTGTGTGTATGTGCATAGGGAGGCAGAGAGTTGATTTTTGAGTGGGGTGGTCTTCCACTGTGCAGCTTAATTCTTTGCTAGGCTTAATTATTTCTTCCTGCAATGTTTGTGGTCTCCACAGCTTGTCTGCATAGATGAGGTTATGTCCAATTAAAGCAGCCTAATGTCTTCCCTGACCGAGACCTCCTTAATTCCTCCTTCTTCCCTAAGTGCACTGAGGAATCTGCGGTGTGGTATTGTATAGAAGCAGAAGGGACATCCTTGTTGCTAATCTTAAGAGAAAACATTGTTTTTCACCATGAGGTATGATGTTCGCTGTGGGGTTTTTTTGTTTGTTTGTTTGTTTGTTTGTTTTGGTACCAGGGCTTGCAAGGCAGGCCACCGAACCACTGAGCTAAATCCCCAGCCCAGCTGTGGGTTTCTTATAGATCCCTTTTATCAGGTTGGGTTTTATTACTAACTTGCTCCAAGCTTTGGATGAGCATGGACACAGGTTTGTCAAATGCACTTTCAGCATTTATTGGGATTGTCATATGGTTTGTTTTTGTCTTTTAATTTAATATTAACTTTCAAATGTTAAAATAATCCTATAGTTCCTGGGATAAACTGCACTTGGTTATAGTGAATTGTCCTTCTTTTATATTACTGGATCAGATAGGCAAAATTTGAGATTGTGGCATCTATGCTTGTGAGAGACTGTGGTTTGTCACTTTCTTATGTCTGGTTTTAGTGGCAGGGAAACATAGATTTCATAGAATGAATTGAGAGTGTTCCTGTCCTTTTAATATTCTGGAAGTTTGTGTAGAAGATGGGACCGGTTATAGCTGTTGTATACGTGTTGTATATATGGTCGTGGAAAGGTACTGTTTGGTTAAATTCTTCAGGGAAGACATCTAGATTTGGATTTGATTTTCTTGGTGGGAAAGCTTTTAGCTAAAATCCCATTTTCTTCTTAGACACATGGTCGCTTGTATCTGTACTTTTGCTCTGAGGGAGCTTGAGCAATTTCGAGATACTTGCTCCTGTCATCTAGGAGTCACACTTCCCGGCATGAAGCTGCTCATAATGTTCCGTTCTTGTCCTTTGGAAGTCTGTGGAGTCTGTCGTCTCTCCATTCCTGGTAATCTGTGTCTTCTCCCTTTTATCCTGATGGGCTGGCCAGAGATTTCTCTCTTTTATTGATCTAGTTTAAGAACTAGCTTTTGGCTTTATAACTTTTCTCTAAAGTTTTTGTTTTCTGTGTCATTGATTTCCACTGAAATATGGATTCTTTCCCTTCTTCTGTTTACATTGGGCTAGCTCAGTTTTCTTTTTCTAGTTTTTAATGTGGAAGATGGGATCATTGATCTGAACCCTTTCTTCTTTTCTAATACAGACTTCACTTTTTTTTTCAGCAGCATCCTATAGCATTTAACATGCCATGTTTTCATCTTCATTAAGTCAAAATTTCTTACTTCCCTTTGTCTTTCTTGACTTCTGAGTTATTTACATGTATTAATTTCCAAATATTTCTGTATGTACAGATGTGCTGTTACTGAGTACTACCTTAATTCTATTTTTGTTAGGGAATATGCACTGCGTTTCTTGCATCCTTTTACATTTGAGCCTTGTCTTGTGGCCCCGACTGTGTATCTTGGTTCAAACACACACATGAAAAGAGTATTATTCTGCTCTTGTTGGGTGAGTATTGTAAGGTCAACTGAGTTTTCTGATGGAGCCATTCAAGCCTTCCAAGTGCCTGCTGGTTTTCTTTTTATTGTTTTTTATTACTGAGCGAGGCGAGTACTGGAATGCCTGCAAGACACTTTCTCTCCTGCCAGTATTATGCATAATGCTGCAGCGGCCGTCCCCGCACTGTGGCTTGGCATCTTTGTTTACCTCTCTAGAAGTCCTTCTGTTCTCTTACAGCACTCATCTTACAGAAAGCTTGCACACCTCAAGGTCCCGCAGCATGAGGAGCTCATTTCCCCAGCCTCTCACATCTCTGAAGTAGCACTAGGAAGGCCTGTGTTTTCTTAGATACCAAGCTTTTCCCTAAAATAATTCTATTCTGTTTTCTTCTTTGGCCTTCACCTTCCCATAGTGTCCCCTGGATGTGTGGTCTTTATACAGTGACTTCTTTCGTCTGCATCTGCCAAGGCCCTGGACCTAGTGGCCCCTTCAGAGAAGTGACATCTGTGATGAAGGCCCCATGGGGTATCATGGTGGCCCACGATGGAACTCTGTCCTAGCCCGGCTCACCGCTCCCCACCCAGGCTCTGCCATCCTCTCTGGTCTCACTTCCCTTTATGGCGGCCACCGTATGACAGAAGAGTGAATGAGTGAGACACACTGAAGGTTTCTAGCTCCCTCTCCTGTCCAGAGAGCAGTGTCTTCATCTCTCAAAGCATCCTACACTCAAAGTGCTTCTCTTGGTGTCTGTCAATGTCTGGGAATAGTGGAGGGAGCCCAAGAGCTCCTGGATGAGATGTCAACATTGAGACAAAAATGACCCTATACCCAAGGGACCTGCAGTCTAGAACAAAATGAGAGGCACCCCTGGCCCTTTCCTTGGAAGATCACACTCGGGCAGGTCACATACTGCCCACTAATTGAAGAAAAATAAGCATCACTTGGATCACTTTTTACCTCAGCTGTCTCACTGCCACACAGAGTTGTGAAACCATGACCTTCTAGAATGTTCCATGCAGCCATCCATAGATGTGTCTCCTTATCTTGCTACCTCACAGCTGATGAGAAAAGGCAAGAGAAGTTTATGTGTTTGGATTAATCTTCCTGATCCCTGCTGATGGCTCCAAGTGGCCTTGAGAGGATCTTGAGCCATTGGCTAGTTCCTTGAAAGTGTTTCCAGCCACTGCAGTAGGGCTTCAGTAAATGACCAAGAAGATGTCCATCTGGAAAACCCTCAGGAGCAAGGAACAACCACAGACAAGGGAAGGGAAGGGTGTGGGAGGAAGCTAGGCTTGGGACCCTGGACCACCACATCCACGGGGCTCCAGAATCATGTTAATCTACCCAAGGGATGGGTAGTCATTCCAGGGGCAGCTGACATTTCAGACTGGCCACTGCCTTTAAACTTTTCATCTTCTTTATTCTCCATCAGAACTTTTCATGGGAGAACATTATGAGTAGAAGAAATGCATGTGGGGCCTTTCTCTTCTCTTCCATCCCTGTTCCTCTGGAATAGCTTCATATCCAGCATCTTCCTGAGGAGCCTGGCCAGCCAGTGAGGAACATCAATTTCCTGGGGGTGGCCTCCTGGGATTTACAGTGGGCAGGGCCAGGTTGGGGCTGACGAGAGGGCAGCCCAGGCAGACCCTGAACCCCAGGAAGTTAGCGTTTGTCCTGTCCCTGGGCCCTGAGGGAGCTGCGGCTGTGTCCTGTAGAGGAGAGGTTGGTTTCTTCTCATCTGAGGCCTCTCAGGAACAAGGCATGCTTCTAACCAGCCAGGTCATGTGGTTTCCAGCAGCGCAGGCAGGGTGGAGCAGAAAATGCCCTTCTGGGATCCCAGCAGGACCAGGGCCCCAGGAGTGACCTTGGAGGGGCAGCAGGGCCTGCGCAGCAGGTCCACAGAACAGCACAGCACATTTCTCTCAGGCTCCAGCCCTTGGAGTGCCCCACACCGACACGCCTGGGCTCTGGCAGAACGGCAGGCACTGGGCCAGTGCTAGCCAATGTGCTTTTCCTCTTCCTGACTCTGTGGAGTTCCCAAGGGCAGCACTCAGAGCCTCTGCTGGCTACCAGAGAGTCCATGCTGGGGCTGCTCCTAGGCCATAGGTGTCATCATCAGGAGCCCCCAGCTGTCGTCCTTCAGAGGGCACCTGAGCTCTACCTGGCCCTCCCAGACCCTTCCTCACCCAAGGAGAGCCCTGGATACTGGCCCTGGCTTCCAAGGTGAGCCAAGCAGAGACAGCGTCCAGTCTAAAGGTGGGCCACCAGCCTGGGAGCTCGGGGTGGGCTACAACTGGGTGTCATGCGTCAGCGGGGGAGTGGGTTGGATGTGGGAGGGAAGAACCAGTGTGCAGCAGCTGGGTGCCCGTGTGCTGAATCGCCCGTGTCTGCGAGAAGCTGCTCTGGGAGCTGTCATCGCTGTGGTCCTGGCGCATTTTCACAGCCCTAATTAAGTCTCCCCAGGACTCCGGACTTGTCAAGCACTTTTCATAAGGACCTGGCAGGTGTGCCCCAGCAGATGCCACCCTAATTAAAAAGGGAATTGAAAATCTTCACACCTTCCACCTGGCTGTAATGAGGAATGTGAGCCTGAAAATCCTTCTGCTAGAACCCCACCAGGCCACACACCACACAGCCCACACCAAGGGGACCTGCCACAGGTTCGGAGACAGGGACATGGGGAGGTGGTTGGGAGGGCCCGGCCCAGCCCATGATACAGAGAGCATCCCTCAGGGGCATCACGGACAGTCCCGCTGGCTCCACTGCAGAGGGGGTGTTCGGATGAACCCCACACCAGAGCTCACTAACTCCTGAAGCCCCTACCCCCAGCGTGCTTGGGCCTGACTCACTTTTGTCAACTTAGAGCAATCCGAAGGCTAAAATGGAAGCAAAATCAAGCTCAGCGTGGCCATGGGAACACACTGGAGGCAGGGGTCCTGAAAGAGAAATGTGGGGGGTCGCACCAGGTGCATGGAAGCAGCATCCTCACCTCGGCCAGGGCAGAGCTGCCACTTGCTGGGCAGACACCCCCACCCCTGTAGAAGCATGTCCTGGCAAGGCTGTGTGGCCCCTCTGCTAGGCTGTGCAGTTCTGGCAGAGCCTTTCATTGAGTCACTGTGAAGCGGTCCCTTGTAAGAACCCTTGCTGCCAGCTCACTTACTCTTTGTTAGGGCTGACATCATTGCTCCTTGGTTTTCATGCATCCAGCCAGGAGCCTAAGCCAAGGTGATGGCTTCCAGACACCACTGTCCTCCTGCCCAAGCACTTGCTGGCTCTCTGACAAATTTCCTGTTGGTCCTAAGCGGCCCCACAGGGTCATCCCTGTGACCAGAAACTAAGAGGGCTTCAGCCCACAGCCCTGGAAGGCTCGGATCCTGGGTGTGTGCGTTCCCTGCTAGCAGAGCCTGTGGATGAGACCGCAGCCCTGACAACAGTCCACTGCAACCCTGGGGGAGCCCCGGAGCCCAGGTGCCTGAAGACCTGATGAGAGTCAGTGCCAACTGTGTTAAGCCAGTGCATTCTGGGACGAATACTAAAGCAGCAGTGGAGCCACAGGTTCCTAGACCTGAAGATGGGGCAGCCTCAGAGGCCCTGATGGAGGTGCCCACTTCCTGCCTCACATGGGGCAAGTCCTCCGGGGAGGTGATCCCCATTACAGAACCCGCCTCTCTCTTGGCTCACACTGCTGATCCAGAAACGATGCACTGGGTGGTGGCTGCTGCAGCCCACAGTGACACCCCCAGACCTGCCACCTAGAGGGAAGTGGAAAGCTGGGCAGTGGGGAGAGGGGCGGGAATCTTGGGGAAATCCATGCTGCAGTTGGGGTTCGGGTCTCACAGGTTGTGGCCTGGAGGGAAGCTGGCTCTGCAGGGCCTGGACACCCCACCTCTCAGCAGCAGTCCAAGGTGCTGGTGGAATGTCCTCCATCCTCCGGCCCTGCTGGGGATGGGCAGTTAAAGGGAGGGTTTTCCCTTGGTCTTACAGAACAACTTCAAGACAGTGCAGAGTCTAGGTGTGCTAGAGACACACTCCCAAAAGAATAAAAAGTACATCCTCCTCTAAATCAGTTCACAGCATCTTAACCAAATCTGCTATTATCCCAGGGAACTTGAAGATGGGCTTCACAACATCACTGCAAGGCAAATGCAGGTTAATTCCAACTCTTCCAGGAACAGCCCTGAGGGGTCACACAAGCACACACACACACACACACACACACACACACACACACACACCGCCCTGGCTCTGCATCAGGGTAAACCGCCAAGGGACTTGTGTGCTGCCAGTGAGCTCAGTATACCACCCGGCAGCAGACCAGAAGCTGGCCCAGTAAAGAGCCTCTATGGGGAAGGACCCCAAGCCCATGCCCAGGAGAGAGTCCATAGAAAATGGCGCTGCACTAACAGTGCTGAGACAACCAGCTCATTATTTGGGATGGAATTTGAAATTAGATTTTTCATTTCATGGGGTTTTGCAATAAGAATAAAGCAGGAGAAAGAAATAGCAGTCGATCTAACCCTGAAGAAGCAAGATCTAAAGAAGAAGATCTGAAGAAGATCTAACCCTGCTCCCTGATGACGCCTACCCCAGGCCCAGGGCTTGCTCAGGAGGGCTGGAGGGAAGGAGGGAGGTAAGCCTGGTGGGTGCAGCTAAGACATCACCCCATTAAGTATAATCCACCTCTAATGCACCCGTTCCAGGAGAAGCTGGCACAACACAGAGAAAATGAGACATGCAGAGGAGCTGTTTTCCACACATGAAGCTCTCAGGTCAGTGTGTGTGAAAAAACAGCCTTGTGAAAAGCTCTGCCTGGTATGCTGCCAGGCAACCTTTGGTGAGGGAGAACCTCTGCTTCACAGTGCCCATGCACACCAGCACAGCTTCGTCCTCCCGCCCAGTCCACAGGCAGGGGTTCCGCTGCCAGGCCAGGCTCACCTGTGTCCAGTCCAGGGGCTGTTGCAGGCAGCTGTGCCCGCGCCCAACCACCCACCGGCCAGGGGTCCCTGCAGCTGAAGCCTGTCTGTCACCCCCAGCAGGCCACAGGGCCTGTCTCCCCACGGTCGTGCTGGTGGGGACAGAACCAAAGGCCCTCTCCCTTGTTTTGCTGTGGTTGTTACAAGGTGGAGCCTCTCGGGCCACAGTGTCAGATTTAAACTCCCTGTGTTCTCCACCAGGTGGGTCTCAGCCTGCACCAGAGTCTAACCCTGGTCTCTGGTTGGCATGAGTCAAGGACTCAGCAACCTCCCACCCGCTGTGTGTTGGGCCTCTGATGCCCCGCCCAGGATACAGTTTCCTGCCTTTGCCCTCCTCTGGTTCAGAGCACCCCTCCCACCAAGTCAGCCCTGGGGAGGGCACAGAGGCACAGAGGCCTGTCGTGACAGAAGTCTACATCTGCATCTCCACCACCAAACTAGGACAAGGACGAAGAGCACCTGTGACCTCATCCCCAGTGACTACCACTGTCTTTGTCACTTTCTGGTCACTGGGGCAAGACACCCGATGCCCACAGCTTAAAGAAGTGTTCCTTCTGGCTAGCATGTTCAGTCTGGGCTCCAAGGCAGAAAGAAAGGAAGGGGACAGGTGGGAGAATGCCATCATCCCAGGCACCCAGGCAGCAGACAAAGAAGGGGGTCGGAGAGGGAAGTGAGCCCACAGGTCATACCCACAGGCCGCCTCCCAGCAGCAAACCTGCCAGGAGATTCATCAGTGGATGGCAGAAGGACATGCTAGATCTAAACCATGACCGTCACCAGCAACTGTGGGGTGCATTTTATATTCCTTTTACAAATGAAACACCTGTGTTTGTTCTGTAACCGGCTTTCTTTCCTCTAGGGTTAGATTCATGAGCAATTTTCCAATCGATCTCCTTTCCATCATGACTTCTACAGCTGTTCAGCTTCCTTGGATTTGTTTCTTTGATTCATTTATGATGCGTTGCTATTCATTCAGATCACTCCCAAGCTTTGATTAGCATGAACAAGGCCAAGTTTGTCTTTGACCACCCCTCAGCTTGGTTTGTTCCTCTGCTCTTCCAGAAGAACAAGAGAGCGAAACCATCTTTACATCTTGCTTGCACCTTGCCTGGTGTTCAGCACCCATGGACCACTTTTCGTGCCGTGAGCAGCGCGTGGCTGCTTATATCTGGGTGCTCCTCCTTCTTTGCCTGCTTCCTTCGAGATGGAAGCAGGTGCACCTGTGTTGGCCTGGAATATTTTTCAGATGTTTGAAGGGCCTGATGCTGCTTTGCCCATTGTTCCTTATTTCTCAGGTCTCAACCAGTGGGACCCTTGCTGCTGGCTCTGGAGGTTTCTTTCACCATGAAGAAAGCTCCTTCCCTCTCTCGTTTACATTTATCTCCCTCATTTTTCTCATTTGTTTATCCAAAGTAAATGTTGCATGTTTGCAAATGTCTTCTGGCATCTACCCATTTTATGGTGGTTTTTAATTTTTAACTACTGATGGGACAGAATTCTTTCTAACTTGAACCCCAGTTCCTGAAAGCAGAGTCACAGAGCCCGGCAAACCTGCTAAGAGGAATCCAGCTGCTCTGCCAGGCAGCCTGGAGGTTTGAGTGTGATTTCTCTTACCAAAGTCGAGTCCAGCGTGGCACTGACTAGGCTTATGGGTGGGTGGCTTGGGAGCAGCAAGATAGCTAGGGTGGAGGAAAGGGTGAATGCCAGCGGCTCTTCCCTCTTCCTGCTTTCTCCTTCCTCTGTTCAGCGATCATCAGAAATGGGGGTGGGAGCCCTTCCCAGGGGGGCAGAAGAGCCCATACCAACACAAAGGAGACACTCCTGCAGGGCAGGCCTCTTTGACATCTGCTGCCTGGAAGGGGAGACACCGTCACCACCACATCCCCTCCTCTTCCTGGAACACGACCAGGAGGGGAATTAAACCATGCCTTTTCTCTTCTTGCAAATTCCAGTTTTGTGTTTTCCTAAAAACACCAGTCTTGAAAATGTGCCAAGGATTGGGTGGACCCCTGTGGGCGGGTCAGAAAGCCCAGGCCCCCTGCACCCTGGCTCTGTTGAGAGCCTCAGGCTCCTGTGGGCCACTCCAAGGCCATGAGCTGCACAATGCCAAACTCGTGACCCCAGCCCTGGCATTTTCCCACAGGCCTGCAGCAAGTGCCACGCCAACACTTTTAGCTGTCATTTGCTGGGTGAGTGGGACTGAAGCTTTCTTTTATGCTTTTGTCTTTTAGTTTTTCTAACTGTGGTACAGTGTAAGTAATATAAGCTTTACAGCTTTAAGAGCATGTTATGCAGATTCACACAGTTGTGCAACCTTCAGCGCCATCCATATCCAGAATGCTCTCCACTCTCAGAATTGATCTCTGTGCCATAAACACAGCCCTGGGGGCTGCCATCCTGTTCCGGCTTCTGACAGGGAGCTCGGGTCCGTGTCATCCTGTTCGTCCTGACAGGCTGGTCTCCCTCGGCGTGGCATCTCCAGGGCTTACCGTGCTGTAGCCCATGGCCCTCCCTAAGGGCAAATAACCCCCACTGCAGGGCAGCTGCACGCTGGATGTCCCTTCATCCATCCACAGCCCCATGGGCAGCTTCTGGCTCTCCACTCCTGTGAATGGAGCTGCTGCGAATGTGGGTGTGCAAACAGCTGCTCCAGTCCCCACAATCAACTTTTGGGTGTAGGCTTAGAAGTGGATCATGTGGTCACACAGCCATTTAATTCTGGGAACTTCATGCCGTTTTCCACAGCAGTGGCACCGCCTGGCCTTCCCACCTGCCATGCTTGAGGCTTCCGATTTCTCCACATCCTTGCCGGCACTTGTTAGCTTCTGGTTTGGGGTGTGGGTGTGGGATTTGGCTCTTTTTTTTATACTAACTATCCTACTGGAGGTTTTGTGTCTGGGCTGGGGCTACAAGCAGAGCCTGGGAAAGGAATCCTGTTCACTGGCTCCTCAGGACAGGGAAGGTGGGGGGAGCAGAGGGGAGGGAGAGGCTATGGGCAGAGGTGGTCCCAGCTGACACCAAGAACAGCCCCCCAGAGCTGATCCCTCCTTGGGCCATAGGCTGGCCCACTGCACCCTTGTGTCCCTAGCTCTTGGCCTTGGCCCAAGAGCAGCCCCTGTGGTGGCCTCGACTCATCGATGGCAGTTGTCCCAAGATGGGGCAGCTGTGACCTGAGGCCAAACAACCAAGACATGGGAAGAGCAGCCATACAGCCTGCAGTGCCGTGGTTCCCTGAAGGTGGCCCCAGGATTAGCCTCTCCCAGAGAAGGATCTGGGTATCCCTACTTCCCCATGAGCCACCTGGATTTTGGCCTTTGACTTGTACTGAACACATCCTTGGCATTGTGTTACCTGGGGTCATCTCCTCCCTTACTCTGGCTGATTGCCGGCTTTTAACCCAGAAGAACTGGCCACCCAAAGACCCCTCCTCTTCTTCGTGGGAGCCATGGAAGATTCTGGAAGCCACCTCCAGCTTCCTGTCTTTGCGATCTATCCTTCCACCACTCTGTCCACCAGAAAATTATAAAATCTGATTAAAATAAGGAGGGGGAATACATTTCTCAAACACCTTCTGCTAGAAATTCACATTTAGAGCAAGTTAGTGGGGGCAGATTTAATTAAGATTGGATTGCAAGCACTGGAAGTGGTGTAGCCATTCGGTGCTGAGCCTCCTGGAAACTCACCACTGTGACAGTGGAGACTGAGGGGATTTGAAGTAGGTTTTTCTGCAGGCTGGGCTTCCACATGTCTATTAATCTGCTGCATTCAGGAAGCTATACATATCTCCTCTGATTTTGTGTATTTGAAGTGTCTCCGAGGAAAGAGGGAACTCTCGCTTCCTGTCTTGTCTTTTCTGCACTAGACATGACCTCACAGGACACTACTCCAGGAGAGATGGTCCCTGCAGTGGGCCAAATAGTGGTGTCCACCGGGAACAAAAGAATAGGACCTTGCTTGGACATGGGGCTTTCCCAGATGTCTTTTCTGAGGATCTTGGGATGGGATCATCTTAGGTCTGGGTGGTACCCATCCAAGGACAAATGTCTATGCAGGAAAGGAATGAGGACAAAGGGACACAGGGACACAGGGAGAAGACAGGGGAGGATGGAGCAGACTGCAGCCACAACCAAGGAGGCCAGGGCTTCAAGAGGCTGAGAGCCACAGGAAGGACCCTCCCTGGGCCCCCCAGAAAGTGCACAGCCTGCTGACTCGGGACTGTGGCCCGCAGAGACAGGAAGGAAGTTCTGGAGCCAGCCAGCAGGAGCTCCCCACACCCCCAGGCATCATGTACACCACCGTCCTGTTCCCCTCCCTGAGGCTGAGGCTTACAGACACCAGCTGTTCTCTGCTGCCACCTCTGGGGACATCCAGTTACAGCCAGTGCCCAGGCAATGCTGTCAGGTGGCTCAGGGCATGGAATACAGTGACAGGGCTCAGCACATCCGCAGCTGATGAGTCCACAGGTTAGGGCACCATGCTGAGGTCCTCGTGGTTGCATGGGCTCCAGGCTCCAGTCCTCAGCTTAGCTGGGGAGGAGTAGGTGCCCAGGCTATCCTGCTGGCAGCGCAATGCCAGTCTATCTGCTGCTCTGGAGCCAGCCCACTGTGTTCTCAGTAGAAGCCAGGCTGGGGGGCCTCCACACCTCCCTCTTTAGTGTGGTCCCACACTTCACCTTTGATAGGGCTCCTGGGTCCTCCCTCCTCCTGGCTCCCTAGGACCCAGCCTGCTTCCTGCAGCTGCCCAGCCCCTTTTGGGCAAGCTCCTGCCTGTGCCCACCAGTTCCTTGTTCGACACCAGCCACAAAACTTCAGAGGTGGGCTCTCACCACACCCAGACCCAAAGTCGCACAGCACTGTGACGGAAGAGAGGTGCACAGTGCATCATGCCCACCGATGTGACTTCCTGTACTGGACAGGTGGCCACAAGCATGGCCCTGGACACTTCTAAGGCAGGCAGCCTGGGCCTCACTGTAAAGCTGTGGCTGTCAACACCTGGTGCTACCAGAGACACTGTTGGATGTCTTACTGGGGGAGGCTGTTCTGGCCCAGGACAGCCCCACCACCAAAAACACCCAGCCAGGAACGGCCCTGTGCAAGTCTGTCATGACTGCCTGGCCAGCGCCCCCTGAGCATGTGCTGTGCCCTTGTGCCAAGCATTCCTGTGCCCCGGGGCTCCTTCTCTCACCCTAGACTCAGACTCAGCTGGGGAGAAGGAGCTGGGCAGGGCTTAGTGACAACAAAGGGAGGTGACTTGTGGCGTGAGTGCAGGACTCCTCACTTTCCCCAGCTTTGCTCTGGGGACCCCACATGGAAAAGCTGTATGGCTTGTGAAGACCCTAGGTCAGCTTTAGGGAGGGCCAGAGCCTCCCGAGCCTGGCCCTGTCCCTGCCACTGGCCCATCCTCTGCCAGTGTGACCAACTTTGTTCTGGTCTCACAGGAGATGAGCCCACTTTGGCCCCACAGCGACACCTGGAGGAGCTGTGGACAACAGCAGGGTGCTGCAGTGCCTGTACCCTGAGAGCCTGGGACACTGCCAGGTTCCCTATGCCCTGCCTGTGTTGGCAGAATGCCCAGCTCTGCTGTGATCACAGGGAGCTATCACTGACTGCTAGGATAGCAGCTGACTGCCAGCGGGTGCCACCCTCCTACCCAGAATCACTGGCCCCAGGCTCCAGACAGGAGGGCCCCACAGTTGCCCCTCCCCACTGTGCTCTCCAGCCAGCCTGGTGCCTCTCTGGGACACATGGGGACCCAGTGACCACTCCTGGGATGAGCCACCAGTTCCCCTTCTCACTTGGTTTGCTGCTTTGGGAGCCAAAGGCCAAGTTTTCCCTGGTTGGCAACTCTTCCCACTATACAAAATGATTTGATTACCATTAACAGAGCAGCCACTGGAATAGGACAGAGAGGTTCTGATCACCTCCTCTCTTGTATTTAGTGCCAGGGGAGACAGCATAGGAGGGGTGCGCAGTGCTTGGAACACCTTTGGAAGATGCCCTGGGTGGATGTCTGTGGGGCCTGCCCCATGGTGAGGCCACTGTAACCCCGCCCAGCCCCACTGACTTCCCAGATCTGAGAGGACAGTGAAGAGGTCTTGGCATGTCCATCCTGCTGCTGACATAAGCACCAGTCAGAACTCGCACACTTCACTAGAAATAGAAAACCACTGGGGGCGGTGCTGCCCAAATAACACTCTACTAAAATCTGTCCAGCACATTATACATAAAACTATGCTTCTGATATATACCTCCAGCAAAATATTAGGAAGTAGAATCTATTACTCCCTTGAAAAACAGTCCCTGAATGAGTCACTGGGAGAATTCAAGGATGGCTCAAGGGTAAGAAATCTGTGAAATTCCTGTGCTGAGAGGGAAAAAGAGAAAGGTATGCATTTCCACAACCCTGAGCCCTGACAGGAACCAGAGATGCCTTGGAGGGTGAGCTGGGTGTGCAAACAGCAGGGCACCCTCCCAGCCATCTGCGGAGTGGCCCTGGGGAGATTCGGGCAGGCCACACACCCTGTACAGAAGGATTTCAGCATAACTTATTGAGTAAGAACAGAAAGCAGAAGGGCAGTGTAAGTATATTAGTATATAAGTACCCGAGACATAAGTATGGATAAAAGACTGTGTTGATATATAAATGTGATGTATAATTATACATAAATTCTGTCTGTGTATTTCACAAACAACTGATGCATAACACGAGATGTAGTTAACATCCATAATTCATATACACATACATGAGCGTATCCCTCCTGTAGTTCAGGCCTCAAAAACCCAGGAATTTAAGAGAAGCTGCACTGACTTATACTCAAATGATGACCCCAGCTCTGGCGCCAGGATCTGACCTAGGGCAAGTTGGGGGCAGTACTCACTGTCCTCTTGCCCAAGGACAGCCCTGTCCTGGGCCTGCGTTCCTGCCAAGCTCTGTGCAGGACAATGAGCTGCTTTCCTCTGCAGTCTTGGCTAGACAGCAGCCCACTCCCTTCGAGGGATGACTGAGGCAGCTGAGATCCCAAGCTATGTCCAGGCCCTCAGGGGTGGTCAGCTCTGAATGGCACTGTGCTCATTAGAGGCACAGGCACTCAAGCACAGCCCTGGCCCAGTACCGAGGGAGCCATGACACCCTTGCCAAACCCCAGGAACTGCGGGCACGGGATGGCCTATGTTCCACAGAGAGGCCTCCCCACTGGATGACCAGAGGCTGTGATTGCGTGTGTGTGTGTGTGTGTGTGTGTGTGTGTGTGTGTGTGTGTGTGTGTGTGTTTGTATGGTCTAAGGAGAGTCTTCCCAAGCCCTACCCATGCCTGGGCCTTCTCTGTTGTCCCTGGCTGGGAGTCAGAGCCTTGCCTTGGGACAGGGCAGAGGTTTAGGGGATTCCAAAGCACAGTGAACACTGGTCACGGTGGCCTCTGTCTGACATTTAGAGAAAGGAGAGAGCCCTGCACAGGGCTGCCCAACAGGGGCCTGTCAGGGAGGGAGGGGTAGTACTGGGAGCACAGTGCAAATGGACCTTCACTTGGGTGCTCAGGCACCATCGACGCAGCTCTCTGGAGAGGCTACTTCTGCCTGTGGCTGTGAGCCCAGCCACTGCTGTCCAGCCAGGCACACATGGCAGCTCTGCCCACACCATTCCACTGGGGCTGCAGCTGCACCTGTCCTCCTGCCCCACGCTTCAGCCCAGAGATCCCAGAACTGCCAGTGGAGCCTGCATCCTCCCTGGACACCAGGCCCCGTGTGGCAGAGCAGTGGGAGGCTGGAGAGGAGAGGTAGCCAAGAGGAGTCCAGTGGTCAGGCAGGGCCAGGACTGGAGAGCAGGCCCTGCAGACCCAGTATTCCAGGCACCCCACTGAGCATGCGCAGGCTGAGCCCGACAGTCACCCACCATCACCTGACACTCGCCCTCCTGCAGGCTGACCATGTTCTGAGTTTTCCCGCTCTTCACCTGAATAGCCCGTGATAGGCGAGGAGGACAAGCCACTTCTGAAACTAGTGAGATCTTGTGACACAGGACACACATCCTCCCTGCGGTGGAGCCTGGCTCTCTCCCCCATCCTGCAGGGACCAGGACACCAAGTGTGTCACCCTCGGGCTCGGCAGCATGTGCCCTCGTCCCACACAGGAACTTTGACTTCATGGACAGGGCCGTCCACCCCAGAACCCCATCCTCAGCATGGATTTCTCCTCATTTCGACCTCAGTATGATTTTTCACCCTTTATGCTAACTTTTTTCCTCCTTTCAGGTGTGGCTTTCATGGGTTTGTTGGGATCCAGAATTGATCTCCCTAAGGACAAAAGGAACGGGGGTGGGGGGTAGATCAGCTGCCCAGGCCTTGTCCTCCAGCAAAGGAAGAAGGTGACTTGAAGGCTCCACAGGGAGCTGGGATGGGAGGCCACCCCTGTCCTCAGACCGGAGCAGGTGGCTGTGCTGTCAGCACTGTGAGCTGGGCAGGTCCTGCTTTGCATTTTCTCCTTGAAGGTGGCCAGGCCAGGCCTCGGGGGAGAGGAAAGGGAGGTCTGTGTCTGAGTCTCCATCCTCAGGGGCTAAAAGGGGATGGCCCAGCTTCTGAGTGAAGAGGGGGCTGCTCCGCCTCAGACAGGGCACTGGCTAACACAGCTGCCTCCCAGGGCTGGCTTGGCTCGTGGGGTGGGGTGAGGAGCCTGAAGGGTCTTGAAGCCTGGCTGAAGGGTCACAGAGGGACAGGAAGTCCCTCCCAAATAGCTGTCACCCAGACCAGGGTCAGCCAGGCATCCTGGGGCCACAGCTATAGGAGACACACCACCCACAGCCACTTGGGGTATCCAGAGCCAGCAACATCGGCCCTGGGTCTCTACAGGAAGTAGTCAGCCTGCCCGGTCTCCCAGCAAGGCCACCTGGCATGGCTCCCAGGAGCCGCATCTCCCCTGCATCTTGGAGGAGGTCCCCTCCCCAGCACTCATGCCCACATCC
>NW_022900928.1:135219083-135234605 GCF_012274545.1 Fukomys damarensis | reverse complement strand
AATTGTAGAACAGCGGGGATGCGGTTGGAAAAACTAAGGTTGCTCCATGCCTGTTTCTCTAACAGGAGAAATACAGCTGGTTAAAAGTACAGATTCCCAGGAACGGGTGTAGCTCAGTGGTAGAGTACTTGCTTAGCACCTGCAAGGCTTTGGGTTTCCTTTCTAGCACTGTAGGAGAAACACAGATTCCCAGCTCAGCCAGGAGGTCAGCCACCTTGGATGGCCCCCAGGAGCTTCCAGCTAATCGTCATGCAGATGGTCACAACCAGAGAAATACTGTCCTTACTTCTACACGTTGAGGGCCCAGGGCCTCCTCTCACCCTTTCTGGCTGTTATGGTTTATATCTAGGAGTCCCTCTAAAGCCTCAGTCACTCAGAGGTGGGACTTGGGACTGGATTATGGATTTGGGGCTTGGGACTCGCTGGCTGGATTATGGTGCACTGTACTGACTTGCTGTTGGAGGTGGGGAGAAGGGGGATCACTGTGGGCGTGACCCAGAAGGCTGTGTCTCCCTTCCCAGGTCCTCTCCTCTCTGATTCCTGTGTACCATGAGGTGAGCAGCTCTTCCTCTTCCTGGTCCTGTGCCATGGCGTCCTGCCTCAGAGCCTCTGGACTGCAAAGTGAAGCAGAATAAACCTCTCTTAGTTAAACTGTGGGTGTCGGGTGTTTTGTCCCAGGAACAAGGAAATGATTCAGACACTAGTTGTGTCCCAGCCCGTGCAAAGCTCCTGGTGCAGTAGCCACAGAACGACATAGATTTCCTTTGTGCACAGGTGTAACAAGACAGCCCAAATCCCCCAGCCTCCAGAGTCACCACTCACTATTCAAATCAGGAGACACAAAGCCTCCCGGATATCTCTGTGTCTCTAGAAGGCCACTGTCCTTTTCAGTGTTTCCAAGAATTCTGGGTAATGGGAGAAGGACCCTGCCTTGAGATTTCTTCTGCTTCATTACCCTTTCCATTTGCATCTGCCTTCAGTTGTCAGTCCCAGGCTCACCGCAGAAAAAGACAGTCCCCTATCTGTCACATGACAAGGTTCTCATGAGTGACAGTTTTTACAGATCACATAATGAAAAAAGGATCACATTTTTTTCCCTGTAGGAAACAGAAAATAACATTAAATTAAGTACCAGGCACCTCTGTCATAAAGTATGCCCAATATCCTAACCAAATGTCACTATTATCCACTGCTGTATTTGGGAGCTCCCCCTACCCCTGCCCTGTGCTTGCCTTGCCTCCCCTCCCTCCTGAAACCCTTGTCCAGAGCCCAGCTGCACCAGGAAAGCTGATGGAGGCAGAGTCCACTGTGGCAGGTCTCCTCAGAGCACTGACAATTTCTGTGAATATTGTGAGGTGCAATGTTTCCCAAGCTACTTTTCATAAACGGCCACAATAGTCTATTTACAATTGAACTCTTTTTTTTTTCTTTTTTTTGAGACGGGGTCTCACTATGTAGTTGAGACTGACCTGGAACTCACTATGTAGTCCAGGCTGGTGTCAAACTCACAGCAATCCTCCTCCTGCCTCAGCCTCCTGAGTGCTGGAATTACAGGTGTGTGCCACCATACCCAGCCTTATGATATTTACAAGACAACCAATTTTCCAGATGAGAAATGGTATGAAAAGTGTGCATTACAGCACAGAAGACAGCAGAATGAAATGTGCAGAAAACAGAGCGGAAGTGGACAGAGAAGCAGTTCTCTTTAATTCCTTGACACCAGCTCACATTCTGTTCAAGAAAGAAAGGAGGAACTGTTTTAGAGCTGCAGAGCCTAAGACCTGTTTATGGTTTTATTTTTAATTTTTAAAAACCATAGTTGTGCTGTTTTTGCACTGAAGGGCCGTAGCAAATGTCAGCCATGGGGAGAGGGGTTTGGGGCCGAGTCTGAGAAGTTTGTGCACAGGATCTCCCAGGGCACTCACGGACAGTGCCCACTCCCCAGTGTGGGGACAGTGTGCAGCCCCCCTTCCTGGGGTACATTTCTAGACCTGGCAGGGATGTTTTAAACTCATAATGGCTAATCTCATGGTCAGTGTCAGACACCAAGTACGGAGGCACTATGTGTGCAGAAGGACATACGCCAACCACAGAAGTGTGAGAAGTTTGTTAGGCGCAATCGCCCAGTGCTGTTGGTGTTTCCGAGAATTAAAGGAAGGTGCAGAAGAGCGCTTGTGCCACCAAGCCTGGATAGGAGAGAAACAAGGGCTTCTAGGAGGAACCCGAGATGTGAAGGGTAATCTTGTGAGCACGTGCTCCTGGGAACCGACACAAAATGGGGCAGGCTCTGGATGTGGAACACGAAGACCTTGGTATGGAACGTCTAGGGCAGGACTCACAGCTGAGTGCTGTGAAAAAACATTTGTGGAATATCCACTACGTGTGGGGGGCTTTCCATGCGTCACTTCGGTGGAGCCACGTTACACATTGAATTGAACCTCAAAATAACTGTATCATCTAAGCAGTAGACATGGTATCAAGGGACATCCCGAAGGTCCGAGATTGAAAACCCTTGTCCGCGATCATACTTTCAGGAAGGGTGAGGATCTCCAGGCCATGACCATCAGCGTAGTGCTGACAGCCCTGGAGGGAATGAGGGAGGACTCAGAGACCAGGGAGAGATGAAGGCTGTTTCCTGGCATGGGGGGAGAGTTGGGAGCCAAGTCAACGGAGAGGTCACAGGGAGGCTGTGAGTTCGGGTTCAGCCCACCTTCCAGAGTGAGAGAAGAGGTACCGCTCGGTCCTGCATTGTCTGCGGTGGAGAATCTGGGAGCCCTGGAGCCGGCTGGGAGAGGTCCCCACAGTGTAGGTGCTGCTGGCTGTCACTACAGCTGCCCACCCTGCCTCTTCCTCTTTCCCTCTGCAGCACCTGGAGCACCGTGTGCCGCTGATACCCATGCTGCTTCTCTGTCTTCTTACACAGAGCCCCACTGCTGCCCTGCTAGGGCACCTTCAGCCTCAGCACACATTTTGGGGAGCACTGACCTACGCGACAAGGCTGAACTACTGGTCATTCGGGCTTTCATGCCCCTTCCCAGGCCCTCAGCTTGGTCTCAAACATGCCAACGGGTCGTCCATCTGTGCCCATGGTTCCTGCAGCTCTGCCCCACTTCTCCAAACTCCTTCCCGTGCCAGCTGCAGGCCCTTCCCAGCCCTGCCTGTGGGTGCTGTCCGCACCACCCCTGTGCTTTTTCCCTCTGCCCCGGGTCTGTGCCTCCTGGCCCCGCTCCCCGGCAGGTGGAAGCCACCTGCTCTGCCCCCAAGGGAGGCAGGAGTACTGGCTCTCGGGCTGCCCCAGTGCACATGGGATGGACGGAGCTGAGCAGAGAGGATGGGCCAGGCTTTGAGCTGCAGAGCAGGGAGGACACCAGTGTGTCAGCCATGCAGTGCAGAAGGGAGGGGTGTGGCTGCTTCCTCTTGTGGTCCCCACTCCGCTTGATGTCTGGAAACCTCCCTCCCCATGGACCTTCACAGCCTGCAAATATGTATGCAGCCCTCACAGCCAAAGGACCTGTGGGTGGCCTTGGCCCCAGACCCCACTTCCTGTGGAGGCCACAGATTTCCCTCCTCTTGTCTTCCGGGCTGGGGCTCATCTTGGGCTCCTGTGTCTGTGGTGCTGGCCTGGCAGTGACCCTGGGCTTCCGTCCCGTCCAGCCCTGCACTCGCTGGCCCTGGCTCTGCCACTGGCCCCCAGCTCCCACCACCCTCTGGACACCTGAGTCACACACTGGAGAGGCCGTGAGGGGCCGGCTCCCCCTCCCAGCGCTGTGAGCTCTGATTCTTGTCTGAGACTCCGGCCTTGCGGGGTCCTGGGTCACGTGGACCTGGGCCATCCCAGGCAGCTCAGGCGCCCTGACTTCTTTGTCCTCCCCCAGATGGTCTTGCTGCTGGCAAACTGCAGGAGCAGCTGGGCTTTGCTCTTCCTTTCTCATTTAGCCTGGAGGCCCTCACCCTGGCCAGGCTGCTGCACACTGAGGACCCTGGGGCACCGGCTCAGAGCCCTGTTCCAGCCCTAAAGGGTCAGCCTCCTCAGGCTGTGTCTGCCTGGCCTCTGTCCACGCCCAGACCTGGCCCTGGTCCCCAGCCACCTCCCTCCCATCTTTGGCCCCCTCCCCTCCTGTGGGCTGCGCCCTGCTCTCCCCAGCCAGGACGGCCTCCTGCTGTGATCAGGTCTCCAGGGCTGCTTCCAGGGACTCTAAGGGGCACTCAGGCCCTGCCCTGGCTGGCTGTGCCACAGCCTCCTGCTCCTCTTGGAGGGGAGGCCTCGCTTCTGCCCTGTGCTCCAGAGGCATCTGCACACGATAGGTGCCCAGGACAGGTCTGTCCAGGGGTGACCAGATGGTGCAGGCCTCCTTCAGGACAGCAGGGACTGCAGCGTGGGCCTCAGCCGGCAGGTGGCGCCCTGCCACAGGCAGTGTGGGCGGCTCTGGGGCGTTCTCTCCTTTTCACTCCCAGAGCGATCTCGGAGGTGACAGGAGCAGTTAAGAGGGAGAATCTGGGAGAAAGTGGAGTTTAGAACAGACGTGTGTCTGTGGGCCCAGGGAGGGTGCGCCAGGGCAGCAGTAGGGACAGGATCCCCTGAGGACAGATCTGGGTTCAGCTCCTTCTCTCCGCACCTGGGATGGGGCGCAGTGTTACCATGGAGAACCGGGATGCTGAGGATTCCGGGTCTCACATCTGAGCCTGACCCAGATGGAGACTTCTGACTTGAACCTGCCCAGAGAGCTGTGAGGAGGAGCCTTCTTCCCTGCCCTGGAAGTCCCCTCTGGGGAGTGGAGGCTGCAGCCTGAGAGGGCCAAGGGAGTCGGGTTTCCTGGGGCTGAAGGCTCAGGCAGCCAGAGGTGGCCGGAAGGGATGGTCAGGCCCTGCAGCGGAGCCCTCAGGACTGAGAAGGTGCCCGAGCCAAGAGCAATTCAGCTCTGCACCCCATTTCCCCTCCACTCATGTCCTTGCTCTCTGTGCTGGTTTTCTTCTCAGGAAAGTGTGGTCCTCTCTGGTCAGATAGCCTGAGCTGGTGGACAACAGTTCCTTGGAACCTGGAAGGCTCCTCCTCTTGACTCTGTCTCCAGCAGTCTCACACACACACACACACACACACACACACACACACAAAGCATTACTTCACACAAGCGACAGAATAAAGTACAGGAAGCTGAGTAAACATTTGCCCCCCGGTTGCACTCTGTTGGTCGTTGTGAGGGCTTCAGTGTCCCCAGCAAAAATAGGCATCGGAGAGGCCAGGCAGTGCTGAGGTGGACAGCCTCCTTCTGCCCCAGGGACTGGCTAGAGGACAGCCCCTTTCTGAGACCAGTGTGGTCACCCACTGTGTCAGGGAGTGGCTATTCCCCCATCACCCCCGCACTGGCCTCCATAGCCCTTGGGAGCCTGGAAAGGACATTGCCATCTAGCGCCAAAGCCTTGCAAACCTCCGTGGAGATGGAAGAATCTCTCCCTCCCAGGTAGGCTTTCCCTGGACAGGACCCTTCCACCAGCCTCTGGTCTCTTCCTGACCCGGGGACTGCTGGCGTCTGCCAGTTCGGTCCCTGTAACAATTCTGCTGTCTGCGCACCCTGTCCTCCCCTGGGCCTTCTGCCGAGGGATGGTGTGAAGGAGGGGCAAGTCACTGTCTATTCTCTGGAGGGTGGGCAGATCTGGGAGGCCCCTCAATCAGATCCCAGCAGTAGACAGTGCCTCACCTCCTCTGGGAACAACGCTTACTTAGGATTTCTCTGCTGGGTGCCATATGCTGTGGCCTTGATGTACCCCAGGATTTTCTCCCAGAAATCTGTGTATTTCCTGCTTCAGCAGCAGCAGCAGTCATTTTCTCCAAGGAGTTGTTGTTTTGTGTTTGGGGAATGGCATCCGCAGACCAAGACCTGGACCCTGGGTGTGCTCACTGTCGCTGTGGGCAGAGGCGCTCTTCCTGCTGTTGGGCTCTGGGGGAGGGCTTTCTCCTGCACAGCCACAAGGCTCACCAAATCGCAGAGGGCCTGATTTTTTGCCTGCTATGTTTGACATGAGAAGCTTTTATGGCCACATGTGAATCAGAAATTTATCACAAACAACTTTAGAAGGGAATGAGAGTGGTTAAAATAAATCTACTAAAAGTAATGCAGGAGAAAGGTGGGGTATCCAGACAGAGCATTCAGACATTAACTTGGAGCAGATTGGTTTTAACAGCTGGTGACTCAAGAAGGGATGTCTGTCTGCTGGAGAGCACCTAGCGCAGTTTTGCTTTCATTTTACACATTTTGCTTATGTGGCACAGCCTCTCTGCCCGCAGCTTTGCACCGGCCTATCTGTTCACCATCCATGCCCACCAGGACGCCCGCTCCTGGAGACCAGGCCTCCTCACTCAGTGCTGAAGCAGCACTAGGAGAATGAAATGGTGAGATGCGGGATGACAGTGTCTGAGGGAGCCCGTGACGGGGGCCTGGGGTCAGGACTGGGCAGGCCGTCGCTGCAGGTACCTAGAGCTCTTAAGGCGCTGTCTCTGGACTGAACTCTGATTATTAAAAAGCCAAGAATTTCCTCACTAGCCAGTTCCCCTTCTGAGCCCAGAGGGTGGAGATCTAATGAATTCTCCTTCCTCAGGGAATGCTCCTTGGGCAAACACCTATTGAGAGAGAAGACACAGAATTTCCAATTCAGAGGGATATTCCCAGAACAGATACAGAAGGACCCTGCACCAAAGCAGCCCTCAGATCATGGAAAACGGAGGCAGCTGCGGTCTGCAAGGCCTCTGATGAGAAGCCTGGGAAGCTCGGTCATACGCACTCCAAACCTGCTGGCGTGTTGGGCTCAGAATGAAACACACTGAAAACCAGGGGCTACTGAGGCCACAGCTGCCCCAGGCGCTTCCTAAGAGCCGTTGAGAGCCAGGACACAGGCTCCTCACACACCTCTGGGGGTACAAATTCACAATGTCTCCAGTGTCCCCTAAGTCCCAGCTCCTTGGGAACTGGGCAGGGTAGCCAGAATCAGGGGTGATGCAGGACAACCAGTTAAACGAAATATTCAGGACACCCTTCCACCCAGAAAGCCTCTGCTCCGCACCCAAGGACCGGGCCTCCCAGGGTCTCTGAGAGGCTCAGGGGTGAGGCCCACACAGGAGCTGAGGACTCAGTCTTCAAAGCTGGAGAAATGAACCACCAAGAGTAAGAAGAAGAAAAAAGAAATCAGGCACTCCCAGGTACACAAGGTAAAGTCAACTGTGTTCACAAAATTAAAGACAAGCAGTAGAACAAACAAGGAACACACCACCCAGAAAGCCCGGCATAAAGGAAAAGAGATTCAAATCCAGACCTGTCAACACAAACCCCAAAGACAGAAAAGCCAGAAAGATCTAAAAGAGAAAAGGAGGTTGTAAAACTGGATGAAAACAATCAAGGTCAAAGTACCTTACCTTTTTCCAGGAATTAGCACTGTACCTGTAACTTCTACTCACAAAGGATCAACAAAGGTCACAAGGTACATGGTGTGCAGTGGACACAGGAGCAGTGGAAAGAGCAGAACACCACCCCTGGCTGCCTCACTAGATACTCCACTGCGAGTTTCGCTGAAGTTACGTATGTTTCTGGTATTTTACTACCCTTCCAGTATTAATGAACACTATATATACTTGCATGTTGGTGAAGGGAAACACAAATTTTCAACTTACAAGCCAAACACACACACAGACACGCGCGCGCGCACACACACACACACACACACACACACACACACACTCCTAGCAGGGAGAAACTGCACCCAGGGTGCTGGTGTTCAAGGGCTCCGACCTAAGAAGC
Organism: Fukomys damarensis; assembly: GCF_012274545.1. NCBI lineage: Eukaryota > Metazoa > Chordata > Mammalia > Rodentia > Bathyergidae > Fukomys > Fukomys damarensis. Next base: position 135,226,818 of record NW_022900928.1, on the reverse strand, counting down.
ACCCTTGCACTAGTCCAGAATCCTCCTCTCCTGAAGTGACAGACGCCTCCCAGCCCCTGCCGCCTGCACAGCAGGCTCACGTCCTGCCACATGCACGTGAGTACACAGCTTTGTGCAGATCGCCTCAGACTCACTTGGCTTTGCTCTGATGAGAGGCTGGTTCTGATTTTCCTTGGTCACTCCTCCTTTCTAACACACATACAGCAAAATGCAAATCCTTCTCTATGAAGCTCTGTTCTCTTTAGATCCTGGAGGACTCACAATTTCTTCCTGTAACATGTAATTCTCTAAAACAGTATTTCATTTGCTTAGCAATTCTAATTTCACAGTGATTCCACTAACCCTCACAACTATGACCCAACTACAAGCAACTCAACAGCCAGTCCTTTCCTGGTGGCCTCTGAGGTGAGACTCTGGGGACAAACACCTGCGCTATGCTCTATCTGAAAGTCCATGTAAAGAAGCCACCTTCTCTTGGTCACAGGACAGGCTAGGGAAAAACGAAGAGAGAGGCCTTTGAGCAGGGACTGTGCTTCTTCATATGCTAATTGCTACCTTGGTTAACAGCCCACCCAGGGGCAAATGGTATGACAAAAGGTGACCCTAGAATATTTCCTGCTCCAGATAAGCAATGTGTTTGCAGTCTTGTTCTGTGAATTCCCTGACTCTTATAAAAACCTTAAAACCTTATAAAAAGTACCTCAGCCCCTGAGCAGTTGCCTCTCTGAGCTACCTGGCTCCGGGAGTGCCATCTGGCCAGACTAATAAAGGTCTATTTACCATCTAGCCTGGTGTGTTCCCTCCTGGGTTTCTCATTTCTCCAGTGAGCTCCCGGAGCCTCTGTGGGTGTTAGGGCCCAGCATCGTGGAGGCCTTTTTGGCTGTTCACGCTCCGTGGAGTGGAAGTGAGACTTTAAGTCTTACAGCACCAGAAGCATCATGGGCCCAAGAAGGAAGAGGGCTGCTGCCGCAGAAGCACAGCTGGAAGTGAGCCCTGCTAATGGCCAGGTCTGCTGCACTAAGCCATGAACCTGCCAACAGACGTGTGTGGCGCACAGCAGAGCTCCACACGAGCATGCTGCCCCACAGGGCTCTCCAGAGGGAAACTGGGTGACTTCGTTGCTATCATTTATGGGAAGCCACTGCTTTCATGGAAGACCAGATGTATGGTATAAGAGAACGCTCTACTATTCTCAACATCTTCTAAAACTGTTCTAAAAACTAAAGTTCCTTTCCATTTCCAAAAACTTGAAAAAATTAGATTTCCCCAATCATCTACTGATTAAAATCTTAACATTTCTAAATATTTATCCATAATTAAAACCACAAGCCCAATACCATAGTTTCTCTTAAATGCTCACAAATTAAAGGGTAGACAAGCTACACACAACACAATAAAAAGGTGCTGGGTGATCTCCCACAGATGGAGTTGGTGACAGCAGCTAAGGCACCCAGCTCCTGAAGACCAGCTGTGCAGACCCACTCTCCCCTCCTGAACTACCAAGATGTGGAGAGCACAGACAGAAGGGCCTGCACAAGGCACCTGGCAGGGACACAGCGGCAAGCACAGGTGTGCCAAGGACTGCGGCCCCTCCTCCCAAGGCCTCTCTTGCCCCCTTAGCAGCAGCAGCAGCAAAGAGCAAGACACTGGGCAGAGCTTCAAGCAGCTAAGTACTGTGGGATACCATTCAAAGCAGAAAGAGACCTGTTAAAGGTGGTCTCTTGGGAAGGGCAAGCTGGAAATCATCAGACCTCACAACACATAGGCTCAGCCAATCATGCAATCTCTGAATACATTCAGGGGATCTGTCTGCACTGCAGCCCCTGCCACAACAGCACAACACAGGAGTAAGGAATGTTTGCCAAGGCCTCCAGCTACCTTTACGTTCCGAAAAAATGGCTGTCACAAGAGAAGAACCACAAACAAAAGAACAAAAAATCAACTAGGAAGCATACCATGACTGATTGACCACAACCAAAATGAGTAGGAGAACCAGACAAAGAAGAAGACTGTGGAAAATACAGAAAAGATCTCAGGCATAGATGGAACCTGGTGAGAAGGCCAGGGGACGGGAGGAACATGGTAAGAAGGTCCAGCGTACAAGTGACTGAAGCCCGAGCAGCAGCAGACAGAGAAGGGCAGAGAGACACAACTCTGAAGATCACTCCACAGGTGCAGTGTGAGCTGGGCAGACTAAGCGCGGGTGTACTTGCACACTCAAGTGCACACACACGCTAGAGTAGTGGTGGTGAACCTATGGGATGCATGTTATTGTGCTCCTCTATAGAAAGATGTTAAACCAAAACCTCAGCATCCAGGTTTAACTGCAGTGTTGGCAATGTGTGGTAAGTACGTGGGTTCTGGGTAGCAGTCTGGGCACTTGTTTCTACAGGGTGGTAAGGATGACACACTCAAGCAGAGGGTCTCCACGTGCAGTGGGCCTCACTCTGCCTAGCAAACTGTATCTAAACATGCTCCTGGGCTCAGCGTCGGGGCCTTGATTAGGTTCCCAGAACAACTTGGAGGTGCGGCACAGGGGACCGCACGCTGGGACCAGCTCCAGTGGAGTTTGAAGACAGGTGGGCATCACGGTGCTAATTTCCTGTTGAATGGTTCCTGTCATTATTTGAAAAGTTTGAAATATTCCTAAATAAAAAGCAGACAAAAATGAAGACTATTTAATGTAAGTGTGAGAATTTGTTGCCCACAAAGAATTCTTCAAGCAGAAGACCAAGGCCCCTAAACCGAAGCCTCAGGAAGATGTGGGCTGCATCAGGGTGGACGCGGTATGGACCCAGATGCACCCACCAACTGTACAGCAAGGTTCCCACGTCCCACAGGGCTTCAGATGCATGGGATCGAGGCACTTTACCAGGACAGCACAAAGGAGAAGGGACAGGCAAGTGGAGTTAACAGTACTCTGCAATCTTCACACTGCTCTGGAACTGGTAAACTACCAATTGAGGCTTCAGTGAATTACAGACGAAGATTTTAATTACCAGGGTAAGGACTAGCAAACAAATGGGAGGGGGTGCAAATGAAATTGAAAAAAACCCAAACAAAAGCAAACAAGAAAGGAAAAATAGCACACAGAACAGGCGGAAAAAATAGAAGTAGTGCCATAGGTTATTTCAATACAAATCTGTCACGGGTTGCAATAAATGCAAATACATAAATATTCCAGACATCCAAGCTGGCAAATATTCTTTAAAATTATCCCCACTTTATAAAGCATTCACATTAAATACAAATATAACCAGGCATGGTGGTATACGGCTGTAATCCCAGCACCTGGGAGGCTGAGACAGGAGGGTTACTTTGCATTCAAGGCCAGCCTGGGCTCCACAGTGAGTTCAAGGCTAACCTGAACCACACATAAAGACAGACAAGTATAAAGATAGGCTGAAGTTAAAAGACACAGAAAAAGCTACTTTGCATATACTCACCAAAAAAAAAAATGTGTTATATACTACATACATACTGAATGACGTTGCAAGGTAAAAAGCATTACTAAATACAGGGGAGAAAATGTCATACAAACAAAAGGATAAAAGCTCGAGCCTCAAAACATAAGCAAAGTGGGACTACCAGGACTTCTGGTGGCAGAGGGCCTGGGTGCGGCTGTGGAGGGTCTGCATGCAGCGTGGCTGCTTCTTGGAGCGGGAGGGGAAGGGCCCAGGAGGCGAGGGGAAGCTGACCCGCAGGCTGAGCAAGGTGCAGAGCTGCATGGCCCAGCCAGAGGAAGAAGCAACACAGCCAAGTTGTAGGACAGCAACACGCGCCGATGGCCATGGCGGTGCCTGGCGAGGTCTGTATAGCTGTGCCCCACCCCCAGGTCTGCAGTGGAAAAACCACCGCAGTCCTCGAGTAAAGCAGGAAGCAACAGACATTGATGGGTGCCGTGGGCACCTGGCAGGTCCTCTCACAGCAGACTGTGGAGAGCTCTCTGCAGGACACACGCGTTCACTGCACAGCAGGGAGCGTGGACCACAGCACGATCATTCACACGTTTGCCAGCAGCAAACACAGCCACGGCAGACTGGAAACGACCCATGCTAGTGCACAGCCTCGGGGGTGCTCAGCGCAGGCCACGGCTCCCCCGCTTGAGGAAGCCTGGCTGGAAAACACTCTCCACCCAGAGGACGAAGGATTCCGTAAGAAGGTGGGGATCAGAAGAGGACATGAAGGCCAGCACCTCTTCCCACTGTTTGTTCCCAGCCATGCCCATCCTCCCTCTGCACTCCCAGTCGAAGGACTCTGTAGAAATACAGACCTTACAGCTGGCCAAAGGATTGAGAAGAGTAACAGGAACCAGAAGTAGAACACGGCAGTAAAGAAATGGAGCCCAGCAAAGAACAGTTGTGAGCACACCCAGAACCACTGCAAACCGTCCAAAGAAGGTGGGCCCCACTCGCTTCCTGCAGAGACCCAGGGAAACAGCTGCTTCGCTCCCCCCCAAGGGCAGTGGCCCGTGTCCCCCCAGGACAGCTCCCCACATGTAGGTCTTACCTCTCTGAATTTGTGGTAGAGCCGGTCACTCTGGTGAGCTCGGATTGTGATTTCCGAGAGATAGACAGGGATACTTGTGTAATTCAGCACTTGCCACTTATCCTGAACCCCTGAAAGATGCGCTGTGTCCCAAGCTCCCAGCTCAGAAGCACAAACTCTGCACCGAAGACCTTGCCTGTGAGATGCCCCCACTTGGGAATCGAGGGCGAGCGCAGCCCAAGCAGGAACCCTCAGACAAAGCCTTCTGGGAACAAGGGCGCTCCAGTAATGAGAAGGGGCCAAAGTGTGCTCTGCACACAGGGACAGAGGAGCACCTACGCTCAGTTGCGTCACGGTGCTGTGCACACAGCACAAACTCTGCACCGAAGACCTTGCCTGTGAGATGCCCCCACTTGGGAATCGAGGGCGAGCGCAGCCCAAGCAGGAACCCTCAGACAAAGCCTTCTGGGAACAAGGGCGCTCCAGTAATGAGAAGGGGCCAAAGTGTGCTCTGCACACAGGGACAGAGGAGCACCTACGCTCAGTTGCGTCACGGTGCTGTGCACACAGGGAGCGCTCCCTGAAAATAAATGTGCACAATTTATGCCTGCCTGGGGAAAGACCAGGAGCAGTGGCCGCCCCCAGTGTCCTGCTGCAGCTCCTGCACATGCAGCGTTGTGTGGCAGTCAAGTGACAGGGCCCGTGGAGCCTGGGACCCCAGGTGATCTGACACCATCACTCTTGCAAGGTCTGAGGCTTCGTTTTCTTGGCACTAATAAATACAAATCAGGGACACTCTCCTGCTTTAACTACTTCATTTTGATAAGTGCTAAAGTATTTATACTTAAGCCATAATTTGCTTACTTTAAATTTAGTAAGATAAAAAACATCTTTAAGCTTTTACAAAGCAGCATTAAAAAGTTTCCTTTTTTATGGGCTCAAAACAAAGAAAATAATGATTTCTTATGGCCACTTTCCCACTCAGGAGTTAGGCAGTGGGCACTTCCTGTTTGTGAAGGCTCCAGTGGAGGCTCTGTGATGTTCCTGAAAGAGCCTAGACCCACCACAGCCCAAGACTGGCCGCCAGGGCCACAGAGAGCTGCCCACAGGTCCTGGGGTCACACTTCCAGAGGGCCACAGAGACTGAGGCGGGCTGAGCGCCCCCAAGTGTCCCAGATGCCATTCTCCGGAACAGGCACCAGGATCACTGTGCCCATGCGTGCGCTCCTAGGTGCATTTAGGTGGGTCTCTCCTGGTCAGGCAAACAGCTGCAACATTCGTACATCAAGACTGTTTTCTCAGCTTTGGTGTCAAGTTAGTTTTACCCGCTAAAAAATACTCAAATACTTCCAGAATCTCAAACAAGCAATTTGTCAAGTTTGTAAAGGGCATACAGCAACTGTATTCTGCTACACTGCTTTTCCTGGTTGTTACAAAGCCAATACGGGCATCAGACAAAATCCTGCACAGTACCAAAGTGAAGTCTTTGGCACTGCCCTCCCAGCTGCATGCAGATTCCAGAGGGAAGTGCGGGTGGCTCTCCTATATGGTGTTTCAAGTACATTCCAGACACATTTCAGTGATGAGTATGCATAGTTTCTTCACTGTTAACACAATTATTCTATAATGTTACTACACTTTTTGAGGTGATCTCAAATTAAAAACATCAACTAAAAATGAGTTCTTAAACATTAGCAAGTGTCAAGGTGGCCGGGGATGACTTAGTTTTCTCTCATGTTGAAAATCCTAAGAAAATGCCAGAAAATGAAAGCACTTAATGGCTTGTATGTGGACTACATAGAACAACAGGGCCACCTATGGTGAGATTGGCTGAATTACAGTCGACAAATAACCCCTGAATATCTCTCCAACACAGGCTGGTGTTGTTTGAAGATTTAAAAAGGAAAAGCTGCTGTCATTATTGCACAGCACATTTAAGCTGGTCTCAGTGGGTCAGCAGGTGCCAGGTGAGAAGAAGAAGAACAGCACAGGGCACAGTTCTAGGAAACCTGTAGGTCTGGCCTGACACATTCTGGACTGGAGATAAACAAGGAACAGACACCAGGAAGCTGTTTACAACTCAGGAAGCAAAATGCAGTGAAAGAAAACATTCTGTTTACAGAGCACTTCGTTTAATTAGGAAGAATTCAAACAGACTGAGAATGACATACGCTAAGTGTGCAGCCCAGAGGTAAGAGGCACTGAGGCCTGGTGTACAGTGTGAGGGCCGCACCATGCATTTTAAGACAATAGAGTGAGGCAGGAGGACACCAGAACATAAAATGGCAAATGAGGTTTATGACTCCACTCTTTCCAAGGTAAGAGAAAGTGTAACTTCCCCACAGCCTGCTGTCCACTTCCTCCTGAACTCTGAGTACCGGGTTCTGTAGGAGATACTGAGGATCCACCACCTACAGGCTCGCAGCACCAGAAGTCCACCTTGTGGAACTGTTGCAGGGGTCTCTGCGGGAAGGTAAGGCAGACAGCGGGTGGCAGGGATCGCAAGGCGGTTTGGGCGAGGGAGGGCCTGCACATCTGGGCACTGGGCTGGCAATCGGTGAGCCACTGACCCACGCTGCCAGAAAGAAAGGCGTCACTGTGACGTCAGTAACAAGCAACCTGAGGGGTGTGCATGAGACGGGATATGCAGGGCCGAGCCGGAAAGACAGGAGACAGAGACCAAAATAAAGAACACAGCAACCTGCAGCATGTGACTCTGGGAGAGGAGGCTTCAGGCTGGGGTACAGTGCATTGAGGAGTCTGGGTCCCCAGGATTCAAGTCTGAACAGATGCATGCAGCTCATGGCACCATGTCCTGCAGAGCACCAGCCGGGGTCACCCGGGAGCTCCCAAGCTACAGTCTCCTCACTGTAAGTGCAGGAAATGCTCCTGCACATCCTCCAGACACAGCCCCATTGTATGGTGGTGACTGCACAATTTCAGATGAGAAGATAGGCAAGCAGTTACAAGAAAGGGAGTGTGCTCAGCACGGTTCAGAATGGCGGAGTACAATGGATCTCTCTGGCAAATTCACCAACAGACGCAGACATACGTCTAGACCAGTGGTGGCAAACCTATAGCACACGCACTGCAGCGGGCTGTTTGTACCACCGAAAGCTCTAAAAGGTTCACCATCATTAGTCAACACAAACAGAAGAGACCGACAGTTTCAGCTCTAACAAATAAAGAGATTGGAAGCTGTCACACCTGTACACCTGTTTTCACAACCAAAAAAAAAAAAAAAAAA
>NW_022900928.1:135192625-135218238 GCF_012274545.1 Fukomys damarensis | reverse complement strand
CAGGAGCAGACAGCAGACCTCAGAACAAAGGAAAACATCAGGGATACAGAGGGGCATTACATACTAAGACGACATAACCCCAAACGTGCCTGTACCTAACCCTGAAACACACAGGTGAGAACTAACAGAACTCCCAAGGAGAAATAGGCAACATTGGTACTGATGAGATGGACTTCAGCAGCCAAAATAGACAATCCAGCAGTAGGGGATCAACAGGGACAGATAGCTGGTCACCTCCCCATGAGCCTGGACCCCAGCCATGCACGATCTCACGACTCGGCCTACTGCCCTGCAAAGCCTTCATGACCACAGAGTTCTTTCTACTTGTGTACTCCTCTCCACTAGGATACATCCTTGATTAGAACAGAATTTTATTTGATACTACAGCCTTGAAAGTTACAAGACTGCCTAACACATAGCGAATCAAAGTATCTGTTGACATAATGATGGCAAAAAATTAGGTAATGATCTGATTAGAGAATTCAAGAGCTGTTTGGAAGGGACAAGGAAATACACCTCAGTACTGGAAGGTGCTAGTGACCCCTAACTATGGCACACGAGCAGATCCAACATATGGAGTCCAGAGTCAGGGAACTCCCAGCATCCACAGGTTATGGAGGCTGCGGTCGTCCTGCTTCAGCCAAGGTCCTCTGTCCAAATTGAGGTATTGAATGTCCTCCACCACCTAAGGAAGGAAGGGTTCGATTTAAACGGGCAGCCGCACTTTAGGGATTTGAATGAGGTCACATGGTAGGTTACGAGTATCTGGCACACACCAAATTCAAAGAGAATGTTATGGTCGTAACCCCAAGAAGTGACAGTATGGCACCATTCCAGGACCGGGCAGTGCAGAGCTCACTGTGCAGCCTGGAGGACAGGGTGGAAAAGGAATCCAGGAAGTTTGTGAGCGGGGTGGGCTACCTGCCTCTTCCCAGCCAGGCTCACTCTATCTAGAAGGCAAGGCTGAGCCTCAAAAGTGCGGGATCCGGGAGACATGACATTTGGGCTCCCTGCTCCGGGCTGGCCTCCAGAGAGGCAGCCTTCCCATCCTTTCCCAAGACACCCACCACTGACCTCTCTCTTGTTCCAAGAATGCAAGCACACTTAGTAAGGGACTCAGAAGTCTTAGATACAAAATGCATGATTCCTCCAAGATGCATGCCTTCTAAACAGTCTGTCAAGAGGCACAAAAATAATCCAAAACAAAAAACACACACAAAAAAACCAAATCACCAAACAAACCCCCAAAACCCCAGCATTACAGAGACAGGGTGGCAAGGGAGTAAAATGTAATTCACTCAGTCCAAGGAGAACAAGCCAAGGTCTCCAAAGAATTCCCACAGCAGGATGCAGCACCCTTTTGGAGCAGGCTCCATCGGAAAGGAGAAGCCTGCCCCCTGCTGGAAGAGCTCGGCCTGCCCTGGCTCCTGGCTCCTGTGAGGCCGCCAGGTGCCTTGTTGTTCCACTCTGTTCTGGATCTGCAAGCTCCTGCCTGCAACCACTTCGGACTCCAGTTTCTGCGCCTTTTGCTGCGTCGAAGGTTTTTTAGTAATTTATGCTCATCTATAATACAGACCTTGTGCCATTATCAAATGGACATTCAGTTGCCTCCCTATCATTTAAGAAACAATCCATTTCCCCCACTTCATTTTTTACTCTCTTTAAAAGGAACTGACTTTGCCAAGCTTAAACACACGCAGCCCTGCTTCTAACCTGTTTTGTTCTTCTAGGACGTTTCTTAATTCTTGCACTGATACCACAGTGCTTTTATGGCTGTATTTCCTAATATACTTTTGTATTTGGGAGGGCAAAGGTCCTGAATTATTTATTCTTTCTCAGAAATTTTGGCACTGAGACTGACTGGAATTTCACCAAATGCACAGACTTGAGAAAGAAAAGCCATTCTCTTTTAAATAAGTAAATCCTTCCCATTAATTAATCCAGGTTTAGAATTTATCACCTAGCCGTGTTTTCTAATGCTTCCAAAAGAGTAGAAATGCCCATGAGCCATTAGCCATGGAATAGGCAAATACTCTCTTCAAAGAATATCTTACTCTGAAGCCCACTGTATATATCATATACATGCAAAACTGTTCTGCTTGAAACATAATTTGGGAACCTGGATTCCATTCCAGCCCACGTCAGTCCTGGGCATAAAATCCGGGGACCTGCAGATTCCCACATCTAGTCCAACTCATTAGTTATGGTCATGTTGTACAGAAACATGTACACACAACCCAGTATCTCTTCAGTGCTCTCCTACCAGTAGACAGTGGTCATCCCATCTAGCGGTGTTCCTGTATCATTACATGAAAGGAAGCCTGGATACACCTGTGTATGACCCCACACCAAATAGAAAAAAGTTTTGAAGATAACCCACACCTGTAGACCAGCTGCGAATGGAACATACAAAAAATTCAATGAAGTTGCCTCTCCTCCATTGCACTAGCTCAATAGAAATAAATTTAAACGTCAATGAAATGAAATATAACTCAGCCATAAAGAATGAGAAATTAGATTCATTGGTAGGAAAATGTATATGTATTGAGGATATACTCCTAAGTGAAATAAGTCAGTCATACAGGCGTAAATACCAAAGAGTTTCTCTGGTGTGAATAAACTTTTACAGTACATAAGATCCTAATGATATCATGGACAATGTGAAATAGGAAGAAAAGGGCTAAAGGTGCAGGGAAAGTAAGAAGGGTAGGGGAAAGCTAGTGAGGGAAAAGGAAATAGGAGAAAATGAAAACTGGAAAGAAAGTGTTCCTAAAAGGGGAGGGGAGGAGGTGCTGAAGGGAGGCCCTGGAGAGAGGGGAAAAAGGAGAACCAAGACCTGTCACGTAAAGGTACAAGATCCCAATAATGAACGTAACTGTACTACATGACCCAAAGTGTACCAATAAACTCAATGGGGAAAAAATATATATTTATCTGTGTGTTGACACAAACAATGCCCACAAACACAGGCATCGCTATAACAGTACAGCTACAGGAATGCGTAGAAGGTAGTTATGGGACAGAAACTGGTGACTCTAGGAGAACTGTTCTTTGTGCTTTTCTTTCAAATTTGCTGTAGGATTGAATATGCTAAATATGTTACAATTTTAAAATTTTGTCGAACACTGCAAAAACTAATAAGCAAATACTACACCATAGCCAAGACAAGCACATGTCCTGGCTTTGCCTTTCTTAACAGAGACTTTTCTCCTAATCTACCCTTACTCTGAGAGAATGGCTCTTTGAGGTTTCTGCTTTACATGGGAGGTTTTCCTAAGACGCTTGGGTTTTTCAAAAATGTCTTCCACCTCTGAGGTTTGTGCTTCCACTTTATGTTTGGCCTTGGGTTTCTTGCCAGATCCATAATTCATCTAAATTCAAAACTATCCTTAACCTCAAATTTTTGTTTTTTACCAAAAGGATCACCCCGGGCAATTCCTTCCATTTTCCTTCTGGAAGCAGAACTTGGGTAAATCTTATATGGAAGATCAATCCCAATGTTTTTCCGATTTCCTGCAGATAATAAAATCGCAGTGATGATATGAAGTTTTGAAAACATTTCGTTTCACACCTCTTATATACACATATATAATTATACAACAGTTATGATATATAAGAATGTATAGGTTCTAAAGCATAAATCCAACATGTTTACCTATAAATTACACAGTTGAAAATACAGTGTTCACGGTGCAAATGGTGTGCTATCAAACCAATCTTTTGCCCTACTCTGTAAAGCTTACCTATTAAAATTAATATAAATTTATATTTCTATATTCTGGGACAAGAAAAGACAAAGATAGACCAGATCATGAAAAAATACTTTCTCAGTAAGTAATAACCTTTGTAACAAGAGTGAAGATATAGTCCCGTTGAAAGGTGCTATACGTTTCTTTTTGAGTGTATGCTTTATTTGCTAGAATTTTCTTATCTAAGGAGATTACTAAAGCCAGTCTCTTTTATGATCTTTGTTTTATAGTACTGGGCTTCGGCTGATATCCTGGATGAGAATACTTAGGGAGGATGTCACACTCCCCATGACTTACACCTCGATTCAGGATAGACCTACCTTTCCCCTAGATCAATGTTACACCCTCAACTTCCCCACTTGCAAGAACATCACCCTGCATTGGTATTAAAGACATCAGGGGTAGGAGTGTAGCTCAGTGAGAGAACACTTGTCTAAGCATGCACAAGTCCCTGAGGATCACAAAAATGTAAGTTAAACAAAAAAGAAAAGCAATATTTGTTCTACAACAAGCAAATCATAACATTGCACGATGTCCTACAGTCCCTGATTATCAAAGAATAATTATCCTTTAGTGTCAATTACAGGTTGTAGGTAGAGGATATGTTTTCCTGGAACCATCCATGACTTGAGCAAGTCCACTAACCTACTTGCTCACCTGTGCGTTGTTCAATGTATCCACTTATTCCTGCAACACCTAGTGACTGCTGAGCAAGTCTAGTGTAGACAGCCTTTCTCCTGAGTTTGGAGCTAGGTTTTTGCTAAAAGTTATAAAGGCAATCAAAACACAAATTCTAGTTGTGGTATGAGCATTAAAATTTACTATAAGCCCTATTTTCTTTCTTTTTGAGGGTTGGTTGCCCTTTTCCTAAGGGGGGGGAATATATGTATATGTATACCAGTTCAACGATTGCCCAAAGCAATCTACATCTTCCTCTCACTTAAGACTCTGGATAATAACAGAATACACCCAATTATTAATGGAAATATCCGTACCTTACCCACTCCCCCAGAAAACACAAACTGTATGCCGGGTATTATCTTGCAGGTTTGCATTTATGTTTTTACCGAACAGCAATGCTACTGGCACCACGCGCCTCACATTATGACCAACATCTCAATCTTCTGACGACACTCCAGGGTAAGGAAAAGAGCCCTTAAAAGGCTTCCTGAGGTCACACAGTAATGGCCCCAGGATCAAAGCCTGACACACTCGTGTCTGGGATAACGTGTTGCAAAAACCCATGTTTTGAGAGTCAGCTTCAGGGCCACCATAAGAATATAAACCTAGAAATAAACCACACTGCTAACTGGAAGACACAATGTCAGAATCATCCTAGTGCTAGTTCTCTTTGACCCACACCAAGGACGAAAGCAACTTAAGGCCACACAGGTAAGAAGGCACCAGTCCTAGCTTTGAACTCTGGAGCTGCTCCCATGCTGCCTGTCCAGACCAGATACCGTGAGGCTTCTTTCACTGGACAGAGCCAGGCCACGAGGCACTATTCTGTGACCCCCATGGAAATAGCCCTTTTGGCAGGGGCAGTATGTCCTTTTTTTCATCTGCTAGGATTTTCTTAGGCAATGGCTTTCAGAAAGGGGAGAGAGAGAAAAAGCAAACAGTAGAAAATTGTTTTCGGTTGCCTATTATAATATGTTAGAAGGAAACCAAAAAATACGTTAGAAGGAAGAGGAAGCAAGTTACATTACAAACCAGAAATTCGTTCTTCTAGCTTCAGTTCACTTAGTTGACCCAGAAGCAGGTTTGACCTACTGACCACGCATCCCCCAAACCCTGTCAGCCGCAGAGCCAAAGGGCAAGGTCTGGGGGGTGGCAGGCCTGGCATTTTCTTTGAAAGGCGATTCAACAGTGGGGACTTTTACTTTCCTAGCTCCTCCAGTGCCAGTGATAACTGTCCCATCTATATTTCACTTCATTATTATGAAGACTAAATGAGATCAAATATAAGCCAGAGCTCCCTATCTGAATGAGATAATTAAAGTCAGTTGGTATTATGATGTGGGTGGGTTACAACGAGATAAAAAGTTACCGGACGCTTAGGCAGAAAAGAGCAAAGAATGGAGTGTGTGTACTCATGCGTATACAAACATGCATACATAAGAGCACAAGTATATATGCATAAATAAGTTGTGTCGTGCAAATAAAGGTGACAAAACTAGTCATGGTTTTGTAGGAAATCCCTGATGAAGTATGCTAAGGCAAGTCTGCAGGTCTCTGATTTCAGCTGCTTGGCCATCATATATTCAGATAGTGTTTATAAACTACTGCTGTGACCAAGACAAGAGCGGAAGTAGCCCTCCAAACACTAGCAGGACACCCAACAATCGACTTCCAATGGCACAGCCCACGGGACCTAAATCATATAGAAACTCAGCAACACTCACCCAATGCCCAAGTCTTAGGCCGATTCTCTGACCTCTGTGCCTAAATCACATAGAAACCCAACAACACTCACCCACCGGCACCAAACGCCCAACTGCGACCTCCGCGCCTAAATCACGTAGAAACCCAGCAACACTCACCCAACACCCAACGCCCAACGCCGACCTCCGTGCTTAAATCACGCAGAAACCCACCAACACTCACCCAACGCCGAAGTCTTAGGTTGATTCTCTGACCTCCGTGCCTGCATCACGAAGAAACCCAGCAACGCTCACCCAACGCCGAAGTCTTAGGCTGATTCTCCGACCTCCGTGCTGGCGCTCAGTAGAGATGTACTCGCTGAGTGCAAAGCCAGCACTTACCGGAGGAACAGCTAAAATAGCTCGGTGTGCCAAGACACCTCTGCTTTTATAACCATGCTTCACCCTGCGTAGCTGCGTCATACGACACTCATTTGCATACACCAATGACTTTTTCTATTGGTGGAGCTTTCCCGGACTTGCTTACGTGCACTGACGTGCTGAAATCCTCCGACACAAAGGCTGTGCTTCGGCCCTGTTCCCTGATTGGTGCATGTCTAGGCTGCCGATTGGCTGTTAAAGTTGCCTCATGATTGGATGGATGAAAAAGAAAACCGGACGAATCAGAGTTTAACATAAGCGGCTCTGCTGATTGGATGAAATGGAGCTCCGTTTGGATCCTTCCTTGGTTCCCAAGATCTACAATAGAAAGTCAAGGCAAATGAATTCCATTGGTACCTACCACAATTTAAGGAAGTCCGAGTGAACAGGGGTGTAAATTTATTCGGCTTTATTTTTTTATTTTGCTTTTCCTCATTGAGTTTATCTCTTATTACAACTCCTTCTTGCTTCTCTGGGATGGTGTCACCAAAAAATACAAACATAATATTTCTCTCTGCTTTGCCTGTCGTAGACAGGGCCATAGAGTTTATCTACTTTTAATTTTGTCAACTTGAAAGCCAGCTTTCCCAGCATCATTTATTTATTTTTATTTTTATTTTTTTTAATTTTATTGAGTTTATTGGTACATTTTAGGGATACAGTACAGTTACATTCATTGTTGGGATCATGTACCTTTACATGGCAAGTCTTGATTCTCATTTTTTCCCCTTACCTCTGCCCTCCCTTCACCCCCTCCTCCCTTCCCCATCTACAAACACTTTATTTTCATCTTTTCATTGAGGGTATCTTTCCTCTAGCGATGATGGTTGGTTCTTTTGTCAAAAATGAGGTAGCTAAGTATGTCTAGAGTTTTCTGCATCTTCTAATATATTCCACTGATCCTCGGGTCTGTATCTTTGCCAGTGCCATCCTGTTTTTAACAAATTGGTTTTGCAGTTTAGATTCAAGTTGGGAATTGTGATGCCTGCCGCCATGTCTCTGTGGTCTAGAATGATTTTGGCCTGTTCAGGTTCCAGATGAATTTTTGAATTTTTTTCTCTAGTTCCATGAAATCTACTGTTGGGATTTTCATAGGGATTGCATTGAATCTGTACAGCAGTTTTGGAAGTATAGCTGTTTCCACTATATTAATTCTTCTTAGCCGGGAACAACAGATGTCTTTCCATGTTTTATATGCTCTTCAATCTCTTCTTTTTTTCAGTGCTGTAGTTGTCAAAGTAGACTTCTTTTGTTTCCTTTGTTAGATTGATTCATAGAGACTTTTTTATGCTGTTCTGAAAGGAATTGTTTCCCTACTTTCTCAATGAGTCTGTTATTTGTATACAAGAAGGCTATTGATTTTTGAGTGTTAAAATTATATACAGCTATTCTGTTGAATCTGGCAATTAAGTCTAGAAGCCTTTGGTGGAGTTTTTTTAGTCTTGTATGTGGAGTATCATATCATCAACGAATAATGACAGTTTACGTTCTTCCTTCCTGATCTTTCTTGCTTTTCTTTCTTTCCTTTATCAAATTGTTGTGGCTAATGCCTCCAAAACTATATTGTAGTAGTGATAAAGGATATCCTTGTCCTGTTCCTGATTTTAGCATGAAGGCTTTCAGTTTTTGACCCATTTAGTATGATGTTGGCTCTTGGCTTTACGTAGATAGTCTTTATCAAGGTGAGAGACCATCTATTCCATTTTCTGCAGGGCTTTTATCATGAATGGGTGTTGAATTTTGTTGAATGTTTTTTCTGCATCTGTAGAGATGATCATATGTGATTTTTCCTTGACTCTGTTAATACAGTGTATTACATTCATTGGTTTGTGTATGTTGAACCATCCTTGCATCCCTGGCACAAATCTGCTGGCTTGGTCAGGGTGTATGACCTTCTTGATGACACCCCTCTGTGTTCTCTTTGCCAGTATCTTATTGAGGATATTTGTCTCTATGTTCATTAGGGAGATTGGCCTGCAGCTCTCTTTTTTGGTTGAGTCTTTCCCTGGTTTTGCAATCCAAGTAACACTTGCTTCCAGGAATGAGTTTGCTTCACTTTCAATATCATTGAAAAGTTTAAAACTTGGTGGCAATAGCTCATGTCTAAATGGGTGTTTGTTTGTTTGTTTGTTTGTTTTTGGTACCGGCGATTGAACTCGGGTACTTGCACTTGCAAGGCAGACCACCAAACTGCTGAGCTAAATCCCCGGCCCTCTTGTCTAAATGTTTTGAAGAATTCAGCAGTTAAGTCATCAGGACCTGGGCTTTTCCTGGTTGGTAAACTTTGAATTACATTTTCAATATCACTGAATGTAATTGCATTGTTTAGAATTTTTATATCTTCTTCATTCCACTTTGGTAATCATACGTACCTAGAAATCTGCCCATTTTTTCTGTGTTCTCCATTTTATTCGAGTACAGCTTCTTGAAGTAAGTATTGATGATCCCCTGGATTTCTGCTGGATCTGTTGTGACTTCACCATTTTCAGTCCTAACTGCATGAGTTGGAGTCTTTTCTTTCTTTTTTTGATGAGTTTGGCTGGAGGCTTATCATTTTTATTTATTCTTCTGAAAAACCAACTCTTTGATTCATTGATATTTTGTATTATTCTCTTAGTCTCCGTTGCATTGATTTCTAATCTGATCTTTATAATTTCCTCCCTTGTATGAGCTTTGGGTTTATCTTGCTGTTCCTTTTTTAGGAGCTTAAGATTCACCATTAGGTTGTTTAATGGAACACACTCTGTTTTCCTAGCGTGGGCATTCACTGCTATGAATTTCTCATGTAAAACTGCTTTTATTGTATCCCATAGATTCCTGTATTGTCTACTGGCGTTATCATTAAATTGTAAAAACTGTCTAATTTCTTATTTAATGTCTGCTGTGACCCATTGGTTGTTCAGGAGAATGTTACACAATCTCCATGTGTTGGTGAAGTTCTTACATTTCCTGTGCTATAGATCTCTGGTTTAATTGCACTATGGTCTGGTAATTTATAAGGGGTAACTTCTTCCTTTGCATTTACTTAAACATGTTCTATGAGGCAGCATGTGGACTATTTTGAAAATGACATCTTATTTACACAAAAGCAAGTTCATTATCTTTAGAGTCCAGTTGGATGAACTGTGAAAATCATGAAGAATAATGTGAACACCACCACAAAAATTTTCTACGCAGGGTTCTCAGCTTTAAGGAAAGTTCTTCAATTTTCCTCCCTTGAGTCTAGGAAGTGTGTGGCCTTTTACATTTCTCCCTAGACCTTCAAAAGGTCCTTTGTATTGTCCCTGATGTACTCAGTTTCTTTTTATGACAATCTTTTTGACAAACAAGCTCTCTGCTTCAAATTGGCAGGACCCAAATTTATTGGCGCTCTTTTTCCTGGGCAAATGGAACTTCAAATATTAATCAGCTGTGCCATTTGTTCTTGATCCTCAGTGTAGACCAAACTAAAAGCCCCTGACAGTACCTATGGCACAGCTTCAATGTTAGACTATCTTGAAATTTTCTCAGCCACATTAATTGAGCCACTGCCCTTCACCTCACTCTGTCAAATTTGAAGTACATCAACAAAGTGTCAACTCATTTTCTTCTAGACCATAACACATGCTGCCTTGAACATATAAAGAAATCTGCAGACTGAGAAATAGTAAAGAGAAACCACAGGAGCCAAGGATCACAGGGTTTCATTCATTGACCTGAAGCCATCTGCAAATCAGCTCAGGTGTGTAACAGCTCTAATGGAGACAGGGATGCTCACATACAGACTGTGAGGCTTCTACTGTACGAAGTTTCAGGTAGGCATTTTCAGGAGATGTAATTACGACAATTTGGAGACTTTTTATTTTTTGTAATGAACTATATTAGATCATAAGCATAAGGAATATAGTGAATTCTTAAAAAAACAGCACTACCTTTAGCAGTAGAAGGACTTGGAATTAATATTTGCTCTCTGAGTTATATATTTTTTGTTTTCTTGAGACTCAACTCCAACAGCACTGAGTACCTCCAATTCTCTTCTGCTCTAAACCCATCTGTTTTGAGAGTGCTCTGCTTTGTACCTAGAGAAGGAGGTTTCCAGGGGCTGAAGAGACTGTGGGTGAGTGGGGCATCTTGTTTCTTGGAGTGAGAGATGAAAGGCATTAGAGGAGAAGAGCTAGGCCTGCAACCCAGGACCAGTGAGCTGGATGGAGTCCCCAGCCTCCCCATCTCTGGATTGAGAGGGAAGATTCAGAGACTTTTTCACTGGGCTGGGTCAGAAATTCCCAAATGTGGAATAAAGGACTTAACTCACTCTCATGGCAGACTTGCTGACTCCCATCACATTAAAGACTGTTCAGGGTATATTGGTGAAAGGCATGAGAAGGGTTCATTAGGCACAGACGTTTGGAGCACTCAACTGCAGAGTATAAGTGCTCAGAAAAATGAAGCACATTGCAGTTTGGAACTTGGAACAATTATACTTTTTAAAAATTAATTTTATTTTTGCATTTAATGTATACAATATATTACCATTCGTTGTTGGAAATTTTCACCTTTACATAATCAGTCTTGCTTCTTACTTTTCCCCATTCCCCTGCCCTCCTTCAACCCCTCCCTCCATCCCTATCCATTCCCTTGTTTTCTCCCCCTACCCCTCCCATTTGCCCTTCCCCTTTTCTTCCTATTTTACATTATCAATTTACATTTTGACCCTTATTTACTATTTCAGCTTCTCACACCAGAGAAACTACTCGGTATTTACACACGTGTGTCCTATTTGTATCACTTAAGAGTATCACCAGCCAATATCATACAATCATATTTTTCTTGAGGAGGTGGAAGCTGGGGAAAAAGTAGCTCACTGACCTTCCCAACAGGGTACTTAGCTATGGAACCTTCTTGAAACTCTTCCTGAATTTTCACTGTATTCATTCTGGGGCATCCAAAAAAAGCCTGCTTTTGGTTTAAGAATGATTTATTTATGGTAAACAGTATGGATGTTATTTGTAAAACTACATGTAGAATCTGCTCAGGTATGCATTCCTGGGTTATTGAGGGATGGTTGTTTATAAAGGGAGCTCTCTGGCAAGCTTGTTCTGAGCTTCCATGCATTGCACTGTGCTGAGCTATGAGGTAGGATGAACGTCCTCACCACATCATGAGGCTATGATTTTGAACTTTTCAGCCTCCATAACCATGTGCTAAATAAACCTCCATTCTGTATCAGGTATTATATTATAGCAACAGAGCACAGATTAAAACATGAGGAAACTGAGGTTTAGAAGGATGGAGAAATCTATTCAGGGTTCTCTGATGATGAAGAGGCAAAATTTGAGCCCAGGTCTCCTAATTCAAAGCTTGTGGCCATGATGGTAATGCTGTCCCAGTCACAGCTGCCCCCACCAACTGTCTGCAGTACCTGAATTCAAGTGAGGAACACAAAGGGTCATCAGAATGAGCAGCAGGAAGGCTGCTTTGCCAGGATAAGTTCTGAGGAGCAGGGACATCCACGACCCTACTGCTTACCCTCTTCCTCCCTGAACACTTCTTTTGGCCTCCTATGACCTTGGCACCAGGAAATTCCAATAGTTGCTAACCAGCCGAGGATCTAGAGCTTAGTTCCCAGATTACATGTTTTTCTTTGCTTCAAAGCATACTTCCTTATGAGTGTTTACTGTAAAAGAAATGGGTTTCCGATGTGGACACTACACTTTGCCATGGGGGATGTATGAAAAGGAACTCACTGGGAACTCGGGACACCTGCTCTTCTTCTCTGGGGACAGGTTTCCCTCTGGCTCACAGGAGTCAATTCCATCGAGGAGGAAGTACACAGGCTCATGGGATCACTTCATATGCACAGCCCCATGAAGTGTGTGTGATGATTACTGGACATTGAGCACACAGGAGCAGCCTAACTTTGGAGTCAGTACACTTTCTCATGATCTCTTGAAGTCCATTATCTCTCCCAATCTGTTTCTCTTGAACCCAATTCTGGCATGTATATTTGATAAGAGTTAAGTGCTTATGGTGAGAGGAGACTGGATGTGTGTCATGATAATGCGTGTTGGCACCAAGTCCACTTGAAAGTCAGCTGGAGCAATGGGCATTGTTTCAGCATCAAGACCTGAGTTTTATTAGAGTCATAGGAAATTAAGAATGTGCTTCAGCCTCCCAATTGTTAAGTAATAGAAAGTAATTCATTTGTTTAGATGTTTGTTTATGGCTCAATGAGATATATTTATAAGCTAAATTCTGATTGAATTTTTGATTTTGTGATGTCACTTTTAGATAAACTCTATGTCCCTGCCTACTACAGGCAAAGCAGAGAGAAATACTATGTTTGTATTTTTTGGTGACACCATCCCAGAGATGCCAGAAGGAGTTGTAATAAGAGTGGATTAGAATGAAAAAAGAACACACACCACATATGTGGGCATGCACACACATACATGCACACACACGGGGATATACAAAACTAAAGTAAAAAAAAATGTGGTAGTGGGTTCCTGTAATCTCAGAACTCAGGAAATGCAGAAGGGATTTTGCAGAGGGTTTGAGACCAGCCTGAGCTACACAGAAATAAACTTCTTTTCTTTTCTTTCTTTATTTCTTTCTTTCCTCTTTCTTTCCTCTTTCTCTCTTTCTTTTTTGATGTTTCTGGATGATGTATTGGCAGACTTATCAGAAAATCTAATTTTTTCCTCCAAACACAAATTTCAAGCCCACCCCAAACTACACTGTGAAACAGTGTTTCAAAAAAAGAGCACAATGCATGAGAGTGCCTGGAACCGTGGTGAGCTGGCCACATCTCCACCACCAGGGAAGCTCGTTTCTCTACCAGAGAGGTCTTCAGAGTCCACAGGAAACTACTGTGGCTTGGAAGTACTGAAAGGGAGTCACAGAGGAAGACAAAGTGCCTGTCTGCTGCCTTCCTCCCATCTCCTCTCCCTCACTGGTCAAAATCCATCTATACTGGAGTTAATTCTGGCAGTAAGTTTTGGGCTGCAGCATACAAGTAGCTCAAGTGGGCACTGGGGAGCATTCCCTACCACGTGGAAAACTGCTGCTCAGACACAGCTGTGTCTTCATTTAGAAGACAATGTGCAGGGAAATCTCTGCACAGAGTGGGACAGCACAATTGTGCTGAGCTTCATTACAGTTGACCAGCATCTCAACAAAAGCTCTGATCTTTCCAAGAAAGCCAGTTTTTCTCACTATCTGAACTCAATCTTTACTTCATTTATATATCCCCAGTGTCCTTCCAATATACTTTTTCATGTCCAGAAAATTAGATGTATAAGAAAATGCAACTATCTTTCATAAGAGAATCATATATGGAGAAGTTTTGAAAATGTTCTATTCAATGAGAGTAGCATTACCTTGATATTTAAGTTACACAAATGCATCACAGTAAAAAAAAAAAAAAAAAAAAAAAAAAAGAATTATATGGCTGGGTGTGTGACACATGCCTGTAATCCTAGAACTAGGAAGGCTAAGTCAGGAGGACTACTGGGAGCTGGAAGCCAGCCTGAATTGCATGGCAGGACCCTGTGTCAATAAACCAGAGAAAGTGGAAAAAATAACTCATAGATACAGATGCAGGTCTCTTAAAAACATAGAAGCAAGCAGCATCCTGCAGGATATAGGAAAGACTTCACAATGAGCAAGTGCAACCCAGATTTTTGAGTTTTCAGGATCCTTTACTTGTAAATCCAGGGCAAGCTCATCTCCCACTTCCTGAGATGAAATGGCTAGAAACAATCTCCTTCTAAGCAGAGAAACACCGAAGATTTTTCTCTCCTCTTTCTGTCTCATTCCTTGAGCCTTCTTGGTGGAGGACACTTGGGTGACAGCACTCAGGTCTGGGACTCTAGGGTGAGTCCTGGCCAGGGACTCCCAGGTGTCAGCACCAGAGGCTGGCTATGAGCTGGGGGCCCAGTCTACTCCCCCATGGCGGTCACGCCGGCTCCTTTGAATCTTGCCCATCACTTGTCACAGCGGTCCTTTCCCATGCCCCGGGTCCTCATTTGTGAAATGATGGCAGTGGCCTTTGCCTCCAGGCTCCTGGGAGCTGAAGGAGTCCCACAAAGTCCAGCTGTGTAACTGTCAGCAGTCAGGGACCTCCCCCAAGGCTGGGTCAGGGTTTCTGACCACTCCTGGGGCTGTGTGAATCGGGAACCTATGAGAGGCGGCCCTGGAGCTGTCCCCAGAGACAGCCGCTTGCCGTGTAGGGAGCACACATTGCTCTGTGTACCCACCCGGGGCCATGGCTCTGGAGACTAAGAACTTCTCCTACCCTCCTCTTTCTCCCTCCCTTCCCTTGGAGATGAAGGAAGCCCCTGGAGCTGGAGCTCCCAGTAGGCTCTCTCTGGCGCAAGAGGTTCCCGCGGGCCCATCCCTGTGCTGCCACTGTTCTATCTCAGCTTCATCTGAGTCCCACATCAGACACATCTCATGGGTGCCATGGGTGAAGTGATCGCCTCCTTCCCACGCAGGCCCCTCCACTGCACATGTGGTGCACATGCAGCCTACACGAAGGCGGGGCTTTGTCAGGACCCCTGAAGCTTTGGGGTGGTTCCAGCTCTGCTGCACACCCTTCCTCTCCAGCAAGACTGAGAGGTGGCTGTGGAGCCCTCGTGGGGTTCCACCCGGCCCGGTTTGGCATCCCTGCCACCTTGGGAGCCCTCCGCCTAGCTGTCTAGTCACACACTTGTGCCAGCCCTCGAGCTTACTAGCCACCCCTTCCCTGCAAGGCTGCTGTCTCATTGAGCTGCCCCCCAAACAGCAGCAGGGCCAGCAGGGCATCTGTGGTCCCAGGTTGCCTGGCAACCTCTCCTCTCGGTTCAAGTGAGCTGTGTCCAGGGCTGCAGGAAGATGAACACTGACCCTGTGGGACACAGAAAGTTGGGTGGAGAGTGTCTCCTTAACATTTTGAAATGTATCAGTGCTTAAAATCCATTTCTGTAAAGGTCACCATCATGTGAACAGTGAAGCAGACACCTGCTCCAGCCCTCGGGAGAGATCTTGGCCTCAGCTCTACCATGAGTCCCTTGGGACAGGCTGGCCGCACCTGTTGATGTTCCCACCAGGCAGGGGAGGAGCCACGCAGCATTTCTGGGGAGGAGAGGGCCTGCCTGTCCTCTGACTGCAAGTCCAGTGTCTTCACAACAGGGTGGGGCTCTGCAGGTTGTGAGGACAGGAAAGACCATCCACTGAAACAGAACAGTGGCATTTGTCCAAAAGACAGAATTTCTGTTTCCTTTGTGTTCAGTAAAAATAGCTGTACAATCCAGAAACTGCATAGTCTGCGCCTGCTCAGGATTTTTGGTCTTAAAGAAAAACAAACTGCGTCTTTGCGAGGTTGTTGAGACCCAAATGACACCTCTCAACCTCATCACCAGGCTCGCGTGCCCACCAGTCCAGGAGGGCCCAGCCTGGGTGTTCTGTGGCTCTCAGAAGGGTGGGCTCCAGCTAGAGCTCCTGTAGCCAGCTTCCTCTTCCCTCAGCCTGGCCTCCCTTCTCTCCTCCCGGTTGTCAACAGGACAACAGCAAGTACCTAGCAGGCTGGCAGTGTGGGCCATCTGTGGGAGGGACCTTCCGGCACCAGTTAGGAACAGGCCCCACCAGGCACCAGGTCCCCTTGCAGGGGTTGCACACCGCTGACCAGGGTGAAGGTCAAGACCACTGGAGCTCCCCAGAGGCCCATGTGCCCAGCCTCTGGCCTGCGTTGTCTCCTGAGTGTAACCGCTTCCATTCATACTCCCGAGAGAGGGGTAATGAGGAGGTCTCTCGCACAGGCTGTCTGCACAGAGCCATGTGTGTGCACACCCTGCCTTGCTGTGTGCTGGGGCACTTTCCTTCACATGCAGAGGTGTGTGTGTACGACACACACTCACACAGGTACACATGCAGGGATGCATGCACACGCACACACTCACATAAGGCATTCACACTTGCTCAGGAGCATGCACTCTCACACAGGTGCACCCATGTTCCCACACACACCTCGGACACAACTCGCACACATCTCTGAAAGTGAGAAAGCCCCCCCACCCCAGGTCACAGGCAGAGCAGAACCCCGACCCCTGCAGCAGAGTCCTGGGTTTCCCTGAGGACAAAGGGTCTCTGGAAAGAGCCCAGTTTTGTCCGGCACATGGTCAACAGGGCACAGATGTGAGACAAAGCCGTGTGTGTGTGACCACCACTGAGCCCCGGAGCTCTGGGGACGCCTTGCTAGGACTGAACTAGAGGCAGTGGTCAGGACATGGCCCCCTGACCCCTGCCATGTCCTCAGGCAGCCATATGTTTGCTCTAGCCCTGGCTATCACATGTCACATCACTGTTCCAGTCAAGGACAGACACAGTTGCCTTGGCCCTGAGGCTGCCGAGTGGTGGCAGGTGGCAGACGAGATCTCTGAGACTCTCTGTGGCCACACTGGGCACAGCTAGCAGCCCCTCCTGTCCCCAGGACCAGCTCTGTTGGGCCTCCTGTCTGTCCCTCCCACCACTCACACATACGCTCCTCACATGTGCACCCCAAGGAATAGAACGTTTAATTGTTTCCTGCAAAACTAAAATTTCAATGGCTCATTATGCTTTCTCTCCCATGGGGCCCCGAGAGGGAGGAAAAGGCATGGACCAGCTGGCTGCCTCCACCCAGAGTGGGGAAGAACTGTCACTCCTGTCCCTTGCCCATCGTGTCCCCCGCCCACTTCAGCTCCCACTTGAGGCCCCAGACACACCCATGCCAGTGTGAGCGGAGGGGACCAGGCTCTCCTCCTACGGCCCTGCAGGTGGGACAGAGGGAGGAGCCATTACAGGAGCACGGGCAGTTATGCTGAGATATTCTATTTACCTAACCAATTAACTAGTTCATCACAAAGAGTGGAATTAATTTTATTTATCAGGTTCATGAATGTCAAAGAAAGCCAAGTTGGAAAACGCATGTAATATGCACAGCAACTATTTCTAGCACAATAAAGCCAATTATTTGCAAAAAGTGAAATCTAGTGCTGGTGAGAGCATATCTAGAGCAATGAAAAGTCAGGTGTATGCAAATGGCTCTGGGAACATGTTCACGAACGCAGGTTTTCTGTGTCTGTCTGTGCCCCTGTGCACTTCACGTGAGTGCGTCCTCGCCCTTCCGCTCTCGGGCTTCTGTGGACCCGTGGGGCTGGGGAGGCACTGGTGGGGCTTATCTTGTGTCCTCTCTTTGTGAGCAGCCACCCTTTGGCAAGACTGCCTGTGTCTTCTCATCCAGTTTTCAGTCTCCAGTCCTGGCCCCAAGCTGCCGCCTGAACTCACCTTTGAGACGGCAGCTCACCTGTTTAACCTGGGGCTCCTCCCTGTCCTTGTCCACCGCCGTCCATGTCTTGTGGTCCCAGCTGTGCGGCTCACAGCTCAGATCCTAGTCCGGCATCTGTGGTGCTCCCTGACCTCCATAGCCCCAGACTGGAGCCCCAACCCTCTGCAGCCTCCTGAGCTCTCCCTCCCCGGGTCCTGCCTCAGGAGCCTTACGCAGTGCAGTGGTCTCTCCTGTTGCTCCAGCCTGGCACCCTGGTGCCTCACCCTCCTCAGACCAGTGCCCCGAGACTTCCCCACCTCTGTCCACAGCCACCATAGTGGGGAATTCTGTTGACTTTGCCAATAACAAAGTGCCAGATAGACCCAATTCAGGATTGTAAATTACACGTGAGCCCTCTTCCCTCTTTCGTAGGCATCATGGATTTAATGCATGAGTTACAGCAGGATAGTAACTGCCTGCTAAAAGCCCAGCTCTCAGGATTCACTATTCTCAGCTCTCACTATTTTCAGCCCCAGTTTGCAGGTGGAAAAGCTGAGGATGATGAGCAAGGATAATGAGTTTTGCTAAAGCTACACAAATGATGGTGGTAAATGCCAGACTGCACCCTGGGTCTATCTGGGTCTCGTAATCCACCGTGGCATCTGTGGCAGTCAGCTTTTTCGTCTCTGGACACGGTAGCCAGTCCTGCAGCTTAAAGGAGGAGAGGTTAAATATGACTCATGTTTTAAGGACATTCAGTGACCGTGAGCTGGCTCCAAGGCAGGGATGTGGCAGAAGGTCATGGCGGAGCGTGGGTGCTTAGTTCACAGCAGCTAGGGGACAGGGAAGGTGAGGGGCCACATGCGTATCCAAAGTCAGGCCTCCCTCACCCACCCAGACACATCTAGAATATGCTTTACCAATCCGCTAGACATTTCTTAATCCAGTGAAGCTGACATACCAAAATTAACGGCCACAGTGTGTGGAATGTGGCTGCACGTCTCTGTGCCCTAGATTGTTTCCCGAGGACAGTGCTTCTCCTGGCTATCTTTCTCCGGGAACCTGTCCATGGTCCTTGTGTCCTGTGTACACAGAGGGTGAGACTACAGCAGAGGACAGCTTTGCTGTTGCTGGGCAGGTGTCTGGATCTGCCCCCTACCGCCCGTGTTCCGGCCTATGCTGTGCAGACCTGGGGGCAGGTCAACCCCAGAGGTGGGCCTCTGCCACCTGTGACCAGCTGAGCCTGCCCAGGTGACTCGCCAGTTTTGAGTTGTGTGCTGATGCCTCCAACTGGCGTTGTGGTTTCTTTAAAATATATTTTCCCCATCATTCCATCAGTATGTTCTGACACTATAGACATTGATACCTCTTCATTCACAATCATCTTTCTCTTATGCTTTCTTAGCGTTTGTGCCAGGTGTGGAGCATCCTCTTTGATTCTTAGTATGGGTTTCATTTGAACACATATTTTAGTCTTTTATTATGATTTTGGCTGTTACATATTTAATTCTTTTACTTTTTATTTCTTATGTAAATATTAAATTACTGCTGCTGCACAAAAGTACCCATTCTGAGAGTTTTTAATCTCTTGATAAATAATTAGCATACCCTCTCACATTTATTATACATAATGCTGGATTCAGAATTATTTTATCTATACTACTTCACAATTATTATTATTATTATACCCTATTTTCATTTCTCTTTTTCTTCCTTTTTTCTAACTTGCATTGAATGGTTACATCTCTTTCTGCTGGTTTTAACAGAATCCATCTTATGATTCTTGTTTCGGTCATTCCTAACTCCTTCAGGTCCATACTTGTGCATTCTCTTCCTATTTATTTTTAAGTTGATCACTATCCATCTCTTTGCTGTGAGTGAGAAAGGTGGCTTGGGACTTCCTTCGCTTACTTCTGGGGTGTCTCGTCTGTACTCTGTGGGTGTCACTTAGAGTTTTGGCCAAAGTTTATCATACGCACTTCTGTTTCAGTCCTTGTTTTAACAAGCTATTTAATCACCATGCATCTTAGTTACTTTATCTCTTTGTTCCCTTTTTTTTAAAGCAGGGAAGGTCTGTTTCGGCTCACAGTTTGACTCCCAGGCAGGGCAGCATGGCAGAGGGCTTGGCACAGAAAGGCCGCTTACAGCATGGCAGGCAGGAAGCATCGAGGGATCAGGGAGGAAGAGGGAGCCACACTGCTCCAGGCCACGCCCACAGTGGCCAGCTCTTCCCACAGGCTTCACCTCTCCGTGTGGCACCCAGCTGTCTGACCCACTGATGAGTATCTCAGATCCATGGTCCAGTCACTTCCCAAAAGCCCTACCTCTGAGCACGTAAGGCTCTGGGGAGAATTTCTAGACAGAAACCATAACGTCATGTTTCTCATATTTCTACAAGTTTTTCTTTTCTTAGCACAGAACTATCTTTTAAGGTATCTAAGAAGACATTTGTTTCATAAAATTTTAGAGCCTGAAAATGTCTGAAAATGCTCTTATTTTGTCAACACATAAATGGTTGTTTAGCTGCATATAAAGTTCCAAGTTTGAAAATTGTTTTCTCTTAACCTGGAGATGATCCCTGTACTATGTATGTCCTGCATCCTGTAATATTGATAAATACAATGTTAATCCTATTAGTGTTTGCATTGGCTCATTTTCCATTGCTATAAAAAAAAACTTTGAGTCTGGGTATTTATAAGGAAAATGAGTTTCTTTCAGTTTTGGAAGCTGAAGGCCGGAGAGTGGATGGCCACGTCCTGAGCTCACTAGCTGTCTTTGCACCACTGGGACTGGATTTGGGTCCAGGAATCAGTTGTTGCCTGTGTGAATTGTGTATCACTTCACGAAGCAGTATCACCTGGGAACCTGCCCTGACACATCTGTGATCATAAGCATACCCTGCGCTCCTTCCTGGACCCACACTGCGTCTGACTAGCCCTCTCCTGCTCGTCAGGAAGAAGCAAAAGCGAGTCTTGTGAGCCCTGAAGGCTGGGCTGTACAGGCAGCAGCTCCCTCCACGGGTCTGTCCACACCTCCCGAGTGTCCCCGCCATGGCTTCTCTTCCTGGTGGACTGGTCTGCCAGTCGGAACCACACATAGCGAGGAAGGGCTCCAGACCTCACTGCTCACTCTGAGCTGAACTTCGCCATGGCTTCACTGTGCTGCCTGGCACCATAGAGCAAGCCCAAGACCTCCCTGTCGGGAGGGATGTAGGTGAGGTGTGCTTTTTTTTTTTAGTAATGTTTAATTCATTAGTACATGCCTGAGATACCTATTGAATACACACATCATTTGGTACATATACCTACATATATGTATCGCACCTTAATCCCTTTTACTTTTCCTTCTCCCTTCCCTCCCTTCCTCCTCCATCTGTACCCCTTCCTACCTCCAAAAAGTCTATCTCTCCTGTTACATGTTATCTAGATATTATTTTGCTCTTTTCTTGTACTTTGAGTTTCTGATGCATAAAACTATGCAATATTTAAATTTCTGTGCCTGGTTTATTTCATATACTATGGTCTCAAGGTGCATCCATTTTCCCACAAATGATTCAAGTTTCTCCTTCTTGATGGCAGAGTAGTATTCCACTGTATGTAAATACCTCATTTCTTTATTCATCTGTTGATGGACATACAGGCTGCTTCCAAGACTTAGCTATTATGAGTTACACTGTTATAAACACAGTGTGTATGGATCACCATGATATGATGTCTTTAGCTCTTTCAGGAAAATACCTGGAAGGAGAATAGCTGGGTGGAATGGAATTTCTATTTTTAGTTTTTTGAGGTTTTCATCTGCCATGAGCCATCTCTTGCCTACCCAGGGAGAGAAGGCTGTGGGGTGCTCTCAGGCATGCCTCAGGCCTTCACTGCTACCTCATTCTGTTTAAAGTATATCATTTTATCTTTTTATGAATTTATTTCTCAGGAAACCACAGCATTTTAGCCAATGCTATGAGAAAATGCATCCCTCGGACTAAAAATGGGAGAAAGCTTGCACAGTCTGACCTGCAGACACGGATTGGTAGCAAGCCTCCAGGCAGCCACATGCAGTCCCAACAGCCACACGCAGCCACACAAGGTCATGCAGAGCCACATGCAGGAGGGGCCACCTGCTGCGCATCTGCTGTGCTGAGCCAATTTTCCTTTGATTGTTCTGAAGCAGGAAATTCAGTCATAGTTTTATATTAGGAATGAGCACACTACTTATGTTCAGATTATTTTTACATTATGAATGAGAGAGAGAGAGGGAGAGGGAGGGAACGCACACATGTGTGTGACAGAAAAGGTGTACAGATGCTTTTCCCTCTTCGAATTCTCCCTGTAGTGAAATCACTTAATACGGGTCAGGTCTGATGTCCCCCAGATCCTCACTCGGTCAGAGGCAGCTGAATCTGGGATGTGTGAGGCTGGGACTCAGGGTGGTGGCCACTAAGCCACCACACCTGACCCCACCCTCATTCTGGTAGTCTGGAAGGATAAAAGGCAGAAAGACTTGGCGAAGCTCTCGTTGCCGTTGCTACCTGGTGCTCGCTTTGTTGTTTCTCCTCTGCCATGGCTGTCTGCCACCCTGCCCTGCAGTCAGCCGACTGGACTGAAACTCTGCAAACTGTGAGCCAAATAAGCCCCTTCTCCTCCCACTTTGGGTGTTGGGAGTTTTGTCTCAGCAGCGAGACAAGTGACCAGCACATCGCTCTTGCGGATGCCTTGTTGGGACATTGTTGCAGGTGCATCCCCTGACTTGTGAAAAGTCAGATCTGCCTGGTCCAGGGAAGGGTAAGAGAAGCCCTTCCCCAGCAAGCACCATTCTTGGCAAGAGAAGTCATGGCTGTACCAGACCCTGTCTGTGCTCAGGCCTTTTCCTTCTCCAACCCCTGTGCAGTTCCAAGGAGCAGGCAGACGTTCCTTCCCTGCTTCTTTCTAGTGCGAAGAAAACCTGCAGGTATGGGGACAGTGGCTGTCCCAGGGGTCCTTTCTTTTCCCACACATTTGCTGAGTACGCATCTGTTCCAAGGGTGTGCTCTGGGTGCCCGAAGAGGGACACAGCTGCTGTCTGCCTGGGTGGG
This sequence comes from Fukomys damarensis, assembly GCF_012274545.1. NCBI lineage: Eukaryota > Metazoa > Chordata > Mammalia > Rodentia > Bathyergidae > Fukomys > Fukomys damarensis. The sequence continues at coordinate 135,195,354 of NW_022900928.1, read as the reverse complement.
GAGAGGGAGGTGGAAGTGTGGTGGTGTCACAGAACACACAGAAGCATGGGCTTCTTCTTGGCTGGGGGAGCACAGAGACAAACCCAGCTACTGACAGGGAAGGAGGAAGTTCCTTGAAGGAGATGTCCTCGAGCTGGTCCTGGGAGGAAGGAGACAGGGCTGGCAGGTGGGAGCAGCATGTTCAAAGGTCCTGACAAACAAGATCTGGAATTTCTATGACTTCCCTGATGTTGAGTGCCAACCATGCCTTGGTCTGCTTGTCATCTCGTTTAATCTTGTTACAGCTCATGACTTTTTGTCTTGCAAACTAACAGGACAGTACAAGAGTAATGCCGAGAATTCCCATATAGCCTTTATCCAGATCCACTGACTGTGAACATTTTCCCTTACTGGCTTTATCATGCTGTGTAGACAGATTAACAGACAGGTGGCTATAGGAGACAGACACACATGGATATGCACACGTGTACACGTACTGAGATATGTATGGTGCATACATTTTCCTTGAAACTGGGAGTAATAGGTAGACACCATGGCCTTTCTGTTATTTGTGTCTTTCCTAAGAACAGAGATTCTTAACAGGAAGCTAAACACTAATACAATGCTCTTGCATAACCCGGAGTTCATGTTCCCACTTCACCACCTGTCCAGCATCCTCTGCACCTGTGCCTGCTCAGCCCGGCGTCAGGCCCAGGAACAGCTGCCTCTCAGTGCCCTTGCTCTGGAGCAGGTGTATGGCCCTCATCTGCCCTGACCTTGGTGGTGATAAGGGCTGTAGCAGGTACTTGTCAGGTGCCCCAGAGTTCAGCGCAGTGATGCATCATGGGCAGGGCGCCCCACAGGAAGAAGGTGCCAGGTCCAACTGTGCTTGATGTGGCAGCCACCGGGCTCTCCTGGTGAGTGGCTTCCTCTCTCTGGCAGCCAGCATGAACACAGCCAGCATCGAGCCTGTCTTTCCTCATCGGGGGACTAGTAAGAGATCCTGTGTGAGCCTGTGACTGTCAAGCTTCGAAGCCTCAATTCCCCAACCTGCACCCTTCTCACTTACTAGTGCTGCTCTGCTGTGGATAGGAGACTCCCCTCCCATTTGTTTGCCTTGGTTTTCACCTCGGTGTGGCTCCTGGGTTCTCGCTTTGTCCTGTGGGTCATAAGCTGTCACTCCTGTGAGGTGTTCTGATCCTCCGACTGTCCCACCCTGGCCATCGGGGACCCTTTGTGGACATACCTCCAGGGTGACACCCAGTCAGACCTCATGGCTCTCAGTGGCAGGAGCTGAGCATTTTGATAAAAGCCCAGTGCATGGTCTCAGGCAGAGCACCAACCTCTGCCAAACCTGCTTCTCCAGTCCCCCGAGGGCCCCCACCAGCCCTGACTCCCCCACCCTCCCGTGTCTCCCAGGCCCTGGGTCGAGGTGACCTCTGAAGATCCTGCGACATCCTACCTGCCGGCGGCCACATGCCCTGGCACTACAGAGGCAGACAGACTGTTGGGAAAGCTCTTGGCAGTGCATAGCAGGCATAGTGAAATTGTTTGTTCCATTTGACCTCGTGGTGACAGTTCTGGGAAATCATTCTAGGAGAAAATTCCAAAAATGGACAAAAGCCTATGCACCAGAAGGTCTCCTGCAGGATTGTGCAACTGGCAAAGTAACTTGGATGCGTGTTGGTGGGGATGCTAGGTGATTTATGGTCCACCTATGAGTATCACGCTCTGAGTATCACTGGGCTCTCGGCTGCTTCTGGAGATCATGGAGGAGCAGAAATACTGTTTGTGGTATGTGTAGGGCACAGAACCTTGGGTGCCTTGAAAGCCGCTGCAGACACACAGCTCCTGGTGGGAGAGGAGTGTCTCGCTTCCCCAGAGCAAGGCTGTGACCTGGCTTCCCCGGCCACTTCAGCCCCGACTGTCCTGAAGCTGAAGCCACTCAGGCAAATGTCCAGGCCCGTCTGGGTGACCTGCTGCCTCAGACCAGGCTGGCCCAACGCCCAGCCTGGGTGACATTGCTGGAGTGAGGACAGAGGTCTCGAGGAGTCCGCCTCCCCGGGCTACTCCCAGGGCTGAGTTCGCGCGTGACCTGCAGTACCACATCGCAGGGCAGTGGGGCTGTCACCGCACTTCCCTGGCACCACGGGACGTCACTCTTGTGTCTGGGAAGTCTCGGTACCATCTGACGTCTTGCAGGACCTTCACGGTCATCCGTGTCTCAGGCCTTGTCGTCAGCTCATCTCACGACTTTGTGGGCCGTGCATGAAATGCATCTCCAGGGCAGGTTGCTGTTGTCCGTGTGTCTCCAGCATTGAGAGAGAACGGACTCAACAGGAAACCGCCCCTCAGGATGAACATCGCCCAGCATGATGAGCAGAAATGCCGTGGGAAGCTGTTTGGACAGAAATGTTCACGATTCATGTGTGGGACACATGTCCACGGGGTGTGCACACGTGTGTGCACACGCGCCTGTGTGTAAAGACAGAGTCCAAAGAGAGGATGGGAAACACCTGAGTACCGCCTCGACCCGGCAGGGAGCCAGCCCGGCAGCCCCCTGGGTTTGTGGCTGGATCTAGGCCCTGGCAGGGACCTGTGGAAGAAACAAGGCCCCTGAAAAGGACAAGGCAAAGGCCCCCCAGCATTTCTGCATCTGAATTCGATGGTCCTGTGCTTGTCCCTGGTTGGAAGGTGATTCCCCTTTGGCTTGAGCTCAGGCCACTCCTAGGTCTCCAGCACACACAACC
>NW_022900928.1:135147232-135192375 GCF_012274545.1 Fukomys damarensis | reverse complement strand
CCCCAGGGCCGGCCCTGCTGGGGTCGCCCAGCCTCTCGACATGGCTGTGCAAAAACATCAAAGACCCTTTCTCAGCCATGTTTTTTTATGTAGAAGAGACATTTCAAAACATTTAAAAATGAAGATGTGCTCTGTACATATAGATGTACCAACTCCCCATGATCGAAGTAACTGTTAGGTGCTGCAAACAGGCGCCAATAACGATTTTTAAAAAGACAGCATGAGGTTTTTCTAGGAGACACTGTGGCCAGCTGTTACTCATCATTTTTTTAGATTTCTTTAACAGAAAAAAAAAATCAATATTGTTTTTAAGGAAAACACTGGGAAAGAAATAGCGTGGGTGGTGAGGCTCTGTGGAGAGGGAGCTGGGCTGCCAGGCTCTGCCCTGGCCAGCTGCCCATGACCAGGTCCAGGAGACGCTGCCCGGCTGTCCTGTGCAGTGGATGGGTCACCTGGGGGCCGCAGAGAGGATCCGAGGGTGTCGGTCACCCCTGCACAGCGCATGTTAGAGGCGCTCCTCCTAGGAGTGCAGTGGGAGCTCAAGGCAGGACCACCACTGGGCCCAGACCAAGCCACATTTCCTATGCTCAGGGATGCAGGGCTTGTGATTGGTGATGCACCGTGGAGCCAGGATGGGTGAGGTGGGAGGAGGGAGGGTCCGTGCAGCTGCGGTGTTCTGGGCCTTGGATGCGGCAGAGGGCAGAGAGCAGCTCAGCCAGACAATGGGTGGAAGGCACCGCCCACCTCTCTCCAGGGCTGTGACCTGAAGTGACTCTGGAGGCTGGAGCCCCGGGTGGCAGGGAGAGCAGTGCCAGGGCATCTGTGAAAGGCGAAGCTGCCACAGCAACCTGAGCCCAGGAGCCTGTGGCCAGTGGCCAGCAGCCAGGCGGATGCACTGTCCAGGGCCTCTCAGAGGCAGATTGGGGCTACAGGCGAGGGCCGGGCTGACAGGGTGGCAGTGGGGATACAGAGTGGGGCCTCTCTCCTGAAGGGCTTCTTCTTGCTCTTCCTCCTTACAGTGTTTGTTCCCTGATTCCTCCGTGAGGCCAGTCCTCTCCTATGGGCAGAGGAAGAGACTAAAGTTGTCAGGATGCGCGGTCCCCAGGCCACCCCAGGCAGCTCTCACGGGACCTGGTGGCAGAGCCCGGCAGCCCTGGAGAAGGTGGTCAAGGGCCCTGGCCCTCCACTTCCTGCCAGGTGAGGCTGTTTGGAGCCCCACTCATGGGTCCGGGTGTCCCTCATCCTAGAGGCCCCACACATGCAGGTGTCTACTCAGAGCAGGGGACTCGGGGTGGGCGGGGGAACGGCTGCCTCAGCTGCCTCACGTCCTGGAGTACACAAGCCCTAGTCCTTCTTCCCTGTCCAGACCCCTGGGAAAGGGTGCAGTGAGATCTCCAGGCCACACATGTGAGACGGGGTCCATCTGGGCTGCTTCCCTGGGCGCCCAACCAGTGTCTCCTTTGTGTGTCCTCTCTGACCCCTGTCCACACAGCAAGGCCCCGGTGGGGTGGCTGTGCAGGGCCAGGGGGCTGGCTTCTGTCTTCCCTGGGCTGCCGCTTCTGCCTGGGTGTGTCTTGGCCTCACAAGGGCCACTGCTGAGTCTGAGGGGAGGCTGCCCCAGGCAGGGCTCCAGGGTTCATTCCTGTGTGGGCTGTGCAGCCCCTGCCACCCAGTGCCTGTGCCGAGGGGGACATCCTCAGAGTGGGAACAGAGGCCTGGGCATCAGCAGTGCTGGATTCTGAGCTTCACAAATCACCAGCACATCGTCCACACAAATGCTTCTGCGTGGGCTGATGGCCACTTTTCCACTGAGAATTCAAACAAGTGGAGGACAGGGGCTTCAGCGTCCTGGGCCCAGCCTCAGGCCCACACCTGATGGAGCGTGACTGGCCATGTGCCAGACACTCAAGGCCCAGCTCCGACAAGGCCATGTGAGCTGAGGGAGACAGGGCCAGGACAGGGCGGGCACCCAGCACCTGTCCCCACAGCTACCACCCACCACTCTTTTGAGGTCCCTTAGTGCTGCAGCCACAGCCCGTACTTGGACAGGCCATGGCACTGATCCTGGGCTGTATCACGTGTTACCCGCCTTGGGGTCAAGCCCTGCAAGCTGGCAGAGGCAGGAATTCTCCTGGAATTGGTGAGAATGGCTCTGGCCTGGGCTCCGTTGAGGGAACTTCCCAAGTGCGTTCTCGACTTGCCAAGCCGCAGCATTTAAAAACCAGCTCTACACCTTTGCCAAACCCTCAAATTCCATGAGATCTTTTGATTCCTATTAAAATCATATGAAATAATATCACTTGTGAAGGGGCTTCCGACCCACTCGGGTCTGTGGTGTCAAGTGTCCATGTGGCAAAGCAGCGCCTGCTCGGGGGGCACTGGTGGCCCCCGCCAGTCCCCTGGATGGGCAGCTCCCGCTGCGCCCTCCTGGCTCAGGTTGCTGGGGCAGCTTCGCTTCTCACAGATGCCCGGCGCCTCTCCCCACCACCTGGGGCTCCAGCCTTTGGAGCCACTTCAGGTCATACGATGGATGAAGTCACACCTCACTGTATTTAATTAATTAGACTCATTAGCACATTTTAGATAGACAAAATGATGACATCCATCAGGGGAATTTGAATCGGTACGTGATACAGCTTGATTCTTTCTTCCCCATTCCCCTACCCTTTGAACCCTCTTCCTCTCCTTATTTACAGAAGTTGTGTCCATTTTTTCCTTCTTTTCTCATTTTACTACTTTTCCCTTCCTTTCCCCCCTCTCCCTTCTCTAGTTTCACTTCCCATTTGAATGTTTTCTTTCTATTCCATAATGTCTATTATACATTGCTTTTTGGTACCAGGGATCAAACTCAAGACCTTGTGCTTGAGAGGTAGGCAGTGGAACCACTGAGCTAAATCCCCTAAATTTTGATCCTCAGTTACCCTTTTGGTTTCTCACACCAGAGAAACAATACAATATTTGCACATGTGTGTCTGATTTATTTCATGTAAGTGTGTGGTGTCAAGGTGCATCCATTTAGCTAGAAATGCTTCAAGCCCATCCTTCTTTATGGCAGAGTAATACTCCATTGTATTAAAAAACCACATCATCTTTATTCATTTTTCAGTTGATGGGCAATTGGACTGTTTCCAAGATTTAGCTATTACAAACTGTGCCTCTATAAACATGGGTATACATATATCACTGTGGTCTGTTGCTTTTAATTCTTCCCCCAAGAAGGGGAAAAGGGGTCAAATAGAACCTCTAGTTTTAGTTTTTTGAGGAATATCCACACTGATTTCCACAGTGGTTGCACCAGTCTACACTCCCACCAACAGTGGGGTTGGGTTCCTTTTCTCCACAGTCCTGCTAGCATTTGTTACTGGTTGATTTCTTTCTTTTTTAAAAAAAATTTTTGGAGGTTACCAGGGATCGAACACAGGTCCTTGCACTTGCAAGGCAGGTGGTGGCACCACTGAGCTAAATCCCCGGCCCACTGGTAGATTTATTGATAATAACCATTCCTTCTGGAATGAGATAGTCTCAGGATTTTTAAAATTTGCATCTCTCAAGTGATCAGTGATGTTGAACATTTTTTCAAATATTTATTTGCCATTTCTACTTCATCCGAGAAGTGTCTGTTCATTCAGATGCCCATTTTTGGATTAGATTGCTATATTTGGGGAGTCACGATTAAAAACAAACAAAACTCACTTTTTTTTTTTTGGTACCAGGTATTGAACTCTGGTCCTTGTGCTTGCAAGGCAGGCCACCGAACCACTGAGCTAAATCCCTGCCCCCCCCAAAAAAATATTTTTTGTATATTCTTGATAGTAGTCCTTTGTCTGAGGAACAGCTGGTAAAAATGTTCTCCCACTCTGTGGGTCATCTCTTTACTCTGCAGGTGGTTTCTCTTGCTGCGCAAAAGCTCTTTAAGGAGATGAGATCCCAGACCCTATGAATACTTAATATTTGTTTTTAGCCTCTTCAGGGCTCTTGTTCCTTCTAACAAGCTTTCTTTCACCTTTTTACCATCTGACCAGATGATTTCCTTTTCTTTTCCTTGCCAGTTCTTGTTTTTCAGTATGAAAATATGGTTTAAAATTCTTTAAGAATAGTCTTTGATTTTTCAAGCCCTGCCTGACTTTTCTTTCTTAAGCCTTTGTCCTTTCAGCACTTCCATACCCAGTTTGTATTATATAAATTTGCACTTGTTATTGTGTTGTTCTGTAAAAACGTTCTTCGATTATTTTTTAATGTATATTTATTCTGTCTCGTATTAGACTGTAAGCTCCTTGGGGGCAGGGACCATGTCTTTTTTTTTTCTTTCTTGTATTCCCCAGACAGTGCCTCGTACAGTGCTCTCCACATAGTAGGTGCTCAATATATGTTGTTGACTGACTGAAAAAAAAAAGAAGATGAGATCCCAGTTGTTGATTCTTTGTGATATTTCCTCTGCAATTGAGGTTTTGTTCATAAAGTTTTGGCCTGTACCAGTGTCAACAGTTCTACCTGTTCTCTCTTCCAGCAGATTTTGTGTTTCTGTTGTAATATTTAGATCTTTGGTCCACTTTATTTTAGTTTAGTGCATGATGAAAGATATGGGTCTAGTTTCAATCTTTGGCATGTAGAAAACCAGTTTTCCCTGCATCTTTTATTAAAGAGGTGTTCTTTCTTTTCAGTGAGGGTGTTTGGCTCCTTCTGAAAGAATAAAGGGGCTGTGTTTGTAGTTATATCTGCATCTTCTAGTCTGTTCTATTGATCCTTGTGTCTGTTTTTTGTTTTTGCCAGTACCATGCAGTTTTTATCGCTATAGCTTTGTAGTGTAGTTTCAAGTCAAGGATTGTGATGCCCCCTGCCTTGCCTTTGTTGCCCCAAATGGCTTTTGCTATTCTAGGCATACAGGATTATTTTTACAAGCCTGCTTCTTTCCCCTTTGATGGCCTTGACAGCAGCATTCACCATATTTTGTATCGTACCTTGTAAAGACACTCAGGAAAGAGGATTTCAGAACTGCTCATTTCTTTCCTCACTAAAGCTGTCTCACTGATGGCTTATCCCAGTAGAAGGAAGTCGCTGAGGAGCAAGAAAGCCACCTGAGTGGTCAGGAAGGCTGGGAATGTCCACCTCAACACCAGGTGGGTGTGAGCCACTGAACCCCCAGTGAGCTCTCAGGGGTGCAGCAAACAAAATGCTGGGCCTCAGCAGCTGCAGCACAAAGACGGGTGAAGCGCTGGGTGGCTCTGCCCTGGGCTGAGGGTCAGGGCACAGCGTGCTGTCCTCAGCCAACGGAGATCACTTTCACAATTTCCCTGTCAGAGTGGATCAGGGGAGGACAGGTGCCCTGCACAGACTGTGCCTTCCTGAGCATCCTGAGGTCTGGCAGGCCAGGCCCACTTCCTGTTCCCCATGTGGCTGGGAGCAAGCATGTGTGATCCTTTCCTTCTCAGTGATGGTGGCATGGGAGGCGTGGTCAGTATTTCCAACCTACACGTTTGAATACAAAGCACTACTGGGTGTTTTTTTCTCTACCAGAAATAAACGGTGGCTGTTTATCACACCTCTAAAACTTCCCATCTGAGCAACGTTATTCCACACAATTAAACACACATCTGCACCCACGGGTGTGGACACACACAAGGCCCCTGTGTGCTCTCAGGCATCAGCCTACGGGCCTGCCTTCCTTCCTCCCCTGGGTCACAGCTGCTCCTCCAGGTCACCAAGGGGTGGTGAAGAAGTCTGACCTGTGGGTCAGACGGGCTGCACCTGTCGATATCTGCAGTACGCTAAGACTGGGCGTCTGAAATGTTTATTCAGCAGAAATAACAAGAGCAAACATCATATGTTAACACAGATGACATGCTTGTGGAAAACAACTCCACTTTCCATGTCAAAAATCAGTGAGAATGGTGACACCGCTTCACAATTTCACATCTGATGGGATGGATGGGGCTGGATTCTCACACCGTCTTTGCCTCCACCAGCTTGAATGCTTTGTTTTGGCTGCAATTTGTGAGGAAAATGAGGGGCACAGCTTCAGGGGGCAGGGGACACCATTCAACAGATTTTATACAGTTGTGGATATCAATCTTTGACCGCAGCCTGAACTAGACAACTCCTAGTTCGGCTCCATGCTGTTGCCATGGAAACACGTGACCCGAAGTCTGCCTTCCAGGGGACGTTTACGTGCACGGCCTCGTGTGTGAGCTACGGCACGCGTGGCAGGCAGGTCCCTGAGATCTGCTCCTCTCTGGCGACACAAGGTCGCGAGGTGACAACAGCTCCTGCCACTCTGTGCCCCTTTCTCTGGCCTACTCTCCTGAGGGCCGCACCTGCGGGATTGAGGATTTGGCCTCCTGTTACTGTAGCGACCGCGGGGGTGCAGGTGTCAGAGTCCCCTTCCTTTTGAAGGCCGGCTGGTACTTCGCTGTGTGGGCCCACCACAACGGTGCTATTTTTTCTGAGGAAGCTTCATATCGGTCTCCATAATGGCTGTACACCTTGCATTTGTTCCAGTAATGTACAGGGCTCCACTTTCTCCACATCCTTGCTAACGCTCACTTTTCTCTCTCTTTTTAAATTGGTAACAGCTGTCCCAACAGGGGGGAGGTCGTATCTCATGGTGGTTTTGATGTACATTTCCAGGATAATGAATGACAGTGAGCATCTTTTCTAATACCCATTCATTCTTGTGTTTTTGGGAAAAGACTGGTTCAAATCCTTTGCCTATTTTAAAAGTGGTTTCTTTTTTTTTTTTTTTTTTTTTTTTTTTTGCTGTTGAGCTGTAGGCATTCCTCATGTATTTTGATACTGGCCTCTTAATCAGACTTGTGCACATTCTCCTCTGTTCTGTAGACTGTCCTCTCACGTGGCTGCCTGTTTGCTGTGCAGCACTCTCTTCTGATGCTGCCCTATGGTCTATTTTCATTCTTGCTGCCCTTATGATGGTGTCACACACACAAGTTCATTTCCAACGCCAATAGCTTTCTGGCTATGCTTCCTTCCTGGAGCTCTGCAGTTCCTGGTCTTATGTCTAAGAGCTCAGAAATACACCCTCACGAAAGCAGTCAGCTGGTCCCCAGAAAGAGGGCCAGTTATTCACAAAGGGGAAAGGACAAATAGTGCTGGGGAAAAGATATCCATGCAGGAAAGAGTGAAGCTGGATCCTCATCTTACTCCATGCACACAAATTGGTAGCTCCTTGAAGATTGGCTGTAATGTATCTGAGCTCTTTCTTCTCAGTGTGTTCAGACATGTGGATCTGTCTTTCACTTTAGGTGGCTTTCTTACCATAGCGTGATTTTCGATCAAGTCTCGGTCATCTGGAAAGTAATGGTTCACTGAGTGAGCGTTTCATTTGGAGACACTAACTACCCATTACATCGCATAGAAAGCTCACACCACTGATACCTCACCTACTCCGCTGGGAGAGGCTTCCAGTAATGGGAAGCAATGAAGATTTTGGTGATGGTGATTTCCAACATTTTAATTTTCACTGGAAAGTTCACCTTTCTCACCAGCAGCCAATGCCATTAGTGTTTTTCTCCTGTGTTACCAGAGCATCTCATTCATGTTCAAGAAAGTATCTGCTGAACACTAACTACACTCTGAACTATTTTAAGTCATTCTTTCAATTAAAATGGAGCTCCATCAGCACAGTGACTGTCCCAGCTCTGAACTTGGCCCCACATGTTTCCATGGGCAATGCCATTCTCCAGCTCCCAGAGGGCTTTGGACCCTTCCCACTTTTAAGAACGTCAAGGGGAGCTGAGCCTGAGCATTACAGTTCAGTCAAACACACACTGCCCACTCATCCAGAGCCTCTTGAGTGAAATGTTTTCCCTCTTCTTCACCCCCACTGCTATCGGCATGGGCTGCTTGACCCAGCTCTGTTTTGACACCATTAATCCGAGTGGCTGAAAGTGGCTCTTAGCATCATGAATATTGATTTGACCTCATGAACGCCTGAGAAAGTCTTAGGAACACCCGAGGGGCCTGGACCAGGCTTCAAAATCATTGCATTAGCAGAGGGATCACAGTGGGGACTATTTTTTTTCCTTTGTGATGATGCAGTACAAAAAATTTTGAATGCAGCACATGTTTAAGAGAAGCCCAGTAGTAAGCTTTCTGATGAATCTTCAGCATCAAATGATACAGATTGAAAATAAGTTATCTTCCAGATTATCAATAGTTTTGTTATATATACATTTATCAGAACAAAATTTCAAAGGATTTGAAACAAAATGTATACAAATGTTTAGGACTATGAAAATAAACAACTGACACTATCATGTGCACCACGAAGCAACAATCGGCTTAAGAAATGAAACATTCCATCCGTGGCTGAAGCCCTGCACACCTTGGATCTCCTTGACTGGTTCCGGAGAGCTCACCGCCATCCTGAGTCAGGTGCTTATCATCACCTGAATTTCCATGTCCCAAGGCAAAAGTTAATGATATTTCCCTTGTAGTAACATTTCTGTGAGCCTCTACTAGGTGCCAGGAGTGGGGTTTCTTATCACCAGGTGGATCCATCTTCAGATCCATGAGGTACTGGTGATTTGATGTCCCAAGTGGTTCTATCAAGCTGTACCCCTGCCAGATGTGCACAAAACACCTCTTTCCTCCACACCCTCTCAGCAGGCCATGGGCTAATGAGACTTTTAAATTTCTGGTTGCTATTTCAGATGTGAAGTGGAATTATATTGTAGTTTAATTTGCATATCTCTGATTATTCATTACATTGATCATATTTTCAAATCTGTCTATCATTGGAGAGTTTTGCTGTAAGTCATCTTGTCAAATTTGTTACAATTTTTGCTATTGTTTATTATTTACTATTTTTGTGGGCATTATTGGCATACGTTGAATCCTTTTGTGGGGTAGAGATATGCTGTCTGTGATGATGAGTTTTAAATTTGTTATCGCTTCCCTCGAGGGACTATTTGAACTTGGATATGATCAATCTTACCAGTCGTGTCTTTTAGGGCTTCTTCAACAGATCCTTCCCTATTTGAGAGCCATAAACTACTTCTCTATTTTTAAATAAAAGTTTTGCCTTCCACAGTAAACCTCAACTCCCTCAGATTTTTATCTCTGGGTGTCATTTGAGAAAGGGGTCTAATATTTAAAAATTTTCCCACGTGGACAGAATGTACCAGCATAATTTGTTGAATTCTTTCTCTGCTGAGCTGCAGCACTCCCTCTGCCCCTGCATCAGGGCTCCTGTGTTTGGAGAACTCTTCCTAAAAGATTGTGCTACCTGCTGTCATCGGGATGGTGCTGGTACATTCTGAGTGTCGAGTGTCGGGGGGCTCTTTCTACTCCACGCTGTCCCCAGTATTCTGTTGGTTGGTTTGCTTGCTCTGTTAGAGGAGAGCTCCCTGTCTCCAGCTGTACCTGTGAATTCATTCATTTGACTTTTCAGTCCTGCTGGGGTTTGCCTCCTGTGTTAGTTTAGATTTTAGTTATGTCTTTTGCATAAGCTAACACTTTCATCATTATAAAATGTCCTCTGCATTCCTGGTAATCCCTTGTCCTGAAGTCAACTTTGTCTGATGTTAATACACTCACTCCAGCCTTCTTATGATTAGAATCTACATGGTTTATCTTTTTAGATCTTTCTGCTTTGGGTTTTTAATGTTTGTTTCTTTTTTTATTTTTTTGAGACAGGATCTTGTTATGTATTTCAGGCCATCAACAAACTTATTATGTAGCCCAGGCTGGCCTCAAACTCAAAACAATCCTCCTGCCTCAGCCTCCCAAGTGCTGGGATCACAGGTGTGCATCACCACACCCAGCCTCGATCCTTCTCTTTCTGACCTGTGTCTTCATATTTAAAGTGCATTCCTGTAAACTGCTTATAGTTGGGTAGCTGTTATAGTTTAACTGTAAAATGTCCCCCCAAAGTTTCATGTGTTCAGAGGTGGGGCTTTTGGAAGGCAACTGGGCCAGGTTGGTGCTGACCCTAACTCACTGATGAGTCCCAAGGGAGTGGGACATGAGGAGGTGGCCCAGCTAGAGGACACAGGTCCCTGGGGCCATGTCTGTGAAGAGTACTTCTGGTCCCCAGCTCCTCCTCTCTGGCTTTTCTCTTGCTCTCTGCTCCCAGCTGCTGAGTGGCTGCTTTGCTCCCCATACCCTTCTGCCATGATATGCTCCTTGGAGCCAGCCAGTTATGGACTGAACCTCTGAAACCGTGAGCCAGAACAAACTACCTCAAGTTTTGTGTACTAGATATTTGTCTTAGAAACAGAAAGGTGACTGATACAGTCATGTTCATCTGTGCAGTCTGGCAATTTTTGCCTTTTATCTGTTTAGACCTTTTATATTCATGCTCATTATTAAGCTTATTTCTACTTGTGTTTTAGCTCCTAACCTACATTTTAAATTTTGTGCTAAACAGCCTGTTACGTTTTCAGTACTGGGGACTGAACACAGGACTTTCACAATGAGCTACTTTGCTAGAAGCTCTTTTTACATTATTTATTTTGAGACAGGATTTTGCTAAGTCACTTAGTTGCCTGAGCTGAGTTCAAACTCGTAATCCTCCTGCCTCAACCTGGTCTATGTAGCTGGTGGTGAGTCCAGCAGAGGTGGGCAGGCAAGCGCACTCCTGCCTGCCTGAGTGGGCATGGTCACCCCACAGAAGGGTGTGCAGGGAAGGAGGACGAGGTAAGAGCAGCAGGAAAGTACAGCTCATCCAGGAAGATCAGATGGCCCAGGAGAGCTTGTCCCTTCCCCAGACCTTGGAGCTGGAGAGAAGAGGCCCCACAGCAGGCAGAGATGGAAGGAGAAAGCACGGTTGCCAAGGGAGCAGCTTTGATGCTCCACCCTGATGCAGACCTGAGAAGTTCCTGGGTGGGTCCTGGCTGCTCCCGTTCCTCAGTTTCCCTCTATGTCCACGCACCATCTGCTTCGGGCCCTGCAGGCAGCCCTGAGACCTGGTGTGTGACCAGCACCTTCTTTTCCCTGCATTTTAGCTGCTTCCTCCCACATGGGCCCCACCTCTCCAGAGTGCTGCTCAGGCCATCAACACCCCTGGGAACCGTGGCACAGACCCTGGGTTCCCCAAAGCAGAAGAGCAGCCCTCACACCCTCTGTCCAGCAGCACCTACATGCTCCGAGGTGTCTCTTTCACCTCTCACTTCACCTTTGTTCCTGTTTTCATGCACAGAGAGATGACATCCACGTGGGAGCAACCTGAGGGCTTGTGGACCCCGTCAGAGTCCAGGGAGAGGCTTCGTGTCTGACCCTATCAGAAAATGGGTGATAAATAAATACCCAGGCAGACAGGAAGGAGCAGCCCCGGGCTTGTGCCTGAGAACAGAACCAATTGCAGGAGGTCCCGCCAGCCCACAGCCAGCACACCGGCCATGAAACTGCAGTAAATACTTCTGCGAGGCCATCAACCTTGGACAGGTGACACCTTTGCTGCTGATCCTTGGGAGGCCTTGCACTTAGTCCTGCAGCAAGGACTATGGCTTCAGAGCCACTATATCAGCCTTCGGAACTCCCTGCCTTCCTCCTGAGTGCACTCAGCTCACCTTGTATGGAGGTCTGCAGTGTGGCTGCCGGGTACTCTCTCCAACTGCTCTCTGTGCCTGCTGCTCCAGCTGCTGGGTGACAGCAAGGCTCTGTTCACAGCTCTCCTTTGCCTGTCTTTTGATCCTGGCTTCCTTTGGGGTTGTGTATTGGTCAGTTTTCCCATTGCTAGAACAAAATGCCCAGCACCTGCAGCTCAAAGGAGGAAAAGTTTCATTCAGCTCTTGGTGTCAGAGGTCTCAGTTCATGGTCTAAGCGGGGACAGCGTAGTGGAACAAGGATGCTCAGTTCCTGGTGGCCGGAAGCAGGGGACAGGGACAGATGGCTGAGGACAGGAACACCTCCCAAGGCACATGTCCCACAACCTGCCTTTTCCAGCCAGGCTCGCCTCCTGTGGTACATTCAGCCATGACCCTCACGGATTAATCAAGTGGTGAGCATGGTGTCCACAATCCCACCCCTGCTCCAGGAACATCAAATCCATCAAGCTGATGGTGAGGATGGACTGGCACAGGTGCCATGTGAGGCCAAGGTGGCTCCCCTGAAGGGACTCAGTCACCCGGCCCCAGAGACGATTGTTGTGCCCTGTCATTTGCTTGGGCTTTGTGGGAGAAACAGAGAAGTTGTAATCTGACTGCATGTGGGGTGAGAGTTAGAAAGCTAGAGGAAGCAGGGCTGCCCATGTGACCTTGTGTGCACATTTCCCAGACCTCCCGATGGGAATCTGCTGGGTCAGAGGTAGACACAACTGAGAACGTGCTTCAGAAGGCCGTGGGGTGTGAAAGGAGGGATGGAAGTCTGCCTGGGGTGCAGGATGCAGCTGGGACCCCTGGTCATCTCGTCAGATAGCAGGGCCCAGCATATGGGGACGGGGCGCAGATGTGATTGGACCACCTCTCCCTGGCAAGGGAGAGGCGCCTGCCCCAGGATTGCCCCAGCCCTCGGTGACTCCTCCTTGGGCCTCCTCCCAGGTCAGAGCATTCTCTAGAGCAGGGCCAGCCTCCTACTTGCTTCAGCCCAGAGCACTTCACCCTAGAGTTGCTTGGGACACATGGCAGTGCTGCCCCTCCCTTCTCCTGGTGCCTGGATATCTCCTGCCTTGCCCAGCCCCCAGGTGCACACTCACCCATGTCCCAGGCCATCCTAACCTCACCTGGGCTCCTCCTGTGAACCACAGTGGCTGGGCCCGGGTACATGCCCTCCTGTGTCTCCAGCTGGCTCTCCAAGCCTACCAGCCCCATGCTGTCAGGAGACCCGTGCCTTCTGTCATCACCCCGCCTGGGCCAGCAAGGCCCCTTACAGATGCCGGGAACAGCCTGTTTGTCCTGGGTCCCTGCCGTGCATGCCAGCCAGCTGGTAAGGGGCACAGGTATGGTCTCATGATGTTCTGGCTATAGACCAAGACCGGAGAGTGCACAGTGGGAAGGGGAGAGAGGTGTCAGCACAGATGCTAAATCTGTCACCAGGCCGGGCTGGGTCTGAGCCCAGGGGGTACAGACAAGAAGAGAATCTTGCCTGCTAGTGCATCTCCATGGCTTCTCCCATTTCAGAGGTGAGTAGACAGCTGGACCTCTGATCTCTCCCAGGGCATCAACCCTGACTGTGATTCCCATGCCGGTACCATGTGCTGTACCAGGCCATGAGGAGTTGCCTCACCTGGGACATGTCCCTCTGAGGCTTGGAGATGCATGTCACCTCAGCCTCATGCAGCCCCCCTCATGGAGGACCTCTCTGGATGCCAAGGGGGTCAGAGTCTGCAGGGCTGGCTGCACCTCAGCCAGGTCTGTGTGTCCCAACACTGGCTTCATTTTGGGGGTCCCTCAGTATTCCTGGTGCCCTACCACAGCAGAGTCTTCTTTGGTTTCCATCCCAGAAGTCAGCACGGGGTCATTCACTTGGGCTTAGCTGGCTACATCTATTTCTGATGAAAACCATCACAGAGAGACCCAATGGGCTCTGAGGCCCTGTCCCTCACTCTGCCACCCTGTCCCTCACTCTGAGGCCCTGTCCCACACTCTGGTGTCCTTTCCCTCACTCTGAGGCCCTATCCCGCACTCCGAGGCCCTCTTCTACACTCCATGGTCCTGTCCTACTTCAGGGTCCCTTAGGACACTCTGGGTCCTATTACATTAAGGGTCATGAATATTACTGTGAAACTCTTTTTTGTCCTCCTCCTCTCTGTCCCAGTGAGGAGCACACATCTTGTCAGCCAGCCTGGGCCCACAGCCAGGACACCTGCACTCCAGCTCCCACGTGTAGCTGTGAGGGGCCACACAGAAGGCCCTGTCCCCTGTCAACCACCCTGCCCCTCCTGCAGTATGGAGAAGCTATGTTTCTGGGACTGGTATCTTCTGCTCAGCATGATGATTTTGACTTTATCCCTCTTACACCAATTCCACTGTTCAGGTAAATGTCCTCAAAGTTCTAGGTTGGCTCCCTCGGGCAATGCTAGGCAAGCTGCTGTAGGCTTGGGGGGCAGGCCACTGGGGGAGGTCCTAGGCCACTGGGGCATCTCTGAAGGGTCCATGGGACTTGCATATTGTCTGCTCCTTGGCTCAAGGGGGCCAAGGTTTCTATACCGTGTGCACCTTCCATGCCCTGCTCTCCTCACCATAGGCCTAAACAATGCTGCTGCTTGACCACAGACTAACCAGGAGCTGAGTTAACATTTTCTTCTTATGAGTTACTTGCCTCAGGTGCTTCATCAGGGTGGCAGGAAACTTGCTCGAAAGCTGGCATCAGATTTCGTGGATGCCCCATGTCTCATCCCTCCAATCCAACTTGACAGTAACTGCCAGAGAAACGACTAGACTGCTCTCCGATGTAGCTATGCCACCCAGCAGTCTCCCAAGCAGTATGCTGGCTACTATGGTTCCACTGTCCACATCTTTGCCAACGCCCGGAATGGTGCCTTCATTAACCATCCTAGCAAGGCTGCAATGACACTATTTGGGCTTTTATTTGTGTTTCTCTTGTGGTTCATGGTTTTCAATATCTTCCAGGTGAGTAGTGGGCATTTGTGTATCTTCTTTGGAGAAATGCATGCCAAATACTTTACCTATTTTAAAATTGAAATATTTGTCTTTTTACCATTTAACAGTATGGATTCTATTAACATATCCTTGATGGAGTATACAGTTTGCAAGTATTTTCTCCTCTTCTGCATAATGCATTTTATTCTCTGATAGTATCCTGTGAAGCACAAATTGTTTTAGTTTTGTTGAGGTCTAATGAAGCCATTTTTAATTTATTATTTATGGTTTTTAGGTTCCCTAAGTATGTTAGTCAGCTTTGCATTACTGTGACAGAATAGCTGGGGTCGAGGCTGGGGGTTTAGCACAGTGGCATGGAGCCTGCTCCCATGCCCAAGGTCCTGAGTTCGATCCCTGGTGCACGCACGCACACACACACACACACACTCACACTCACACACACACACACATCCATCTATATCTATATATCTCTATATCTGGGCTAAACAGTGTAAAGGAGGAGAGGTCCAATTTGGCTCATGGTTTCAGAGGGTTCATTCCTTGGCAGGCTGGGTGCATTGGTAGGGACTGGAGGTAACATAGAACATCATGGTCGAGAGGGCATGGAGGACAGTGCTGCTCACCTCATGGCAGCCAGAAAGCAAAGATTAAGGGAAAGAGTTAGAGAGGAAAGGGCCAGGGACCAGATACATGGCCAAGTCACAGCTCCACGATCTACTCCCTCTTCCTCCCCCTCCCATTTCTGCAACCCCCAATAATGCCATTGACTTATGGTCTCACAGTGGGTGAATTCACTGATGAAATTTTAGTCCTTGATTAAAGTCTGCCAGCAATCAAGTCTTCAACACCACGAACCTTTTGGGGGTTATATCATATTACCGTTGCATGCTACCATGCAAGAGGCCACTGCCCCATCCAAATTCACGAAGATGTACATCTATTTTCACTTCTAAGAGTTTTCAGTCTTATATCTCTGTCATTGATTCATTTTGAGTTTTTTATAACATTTTGTGGAGTAGCGGGTCCAACTTCATTCTTTGGCTGTGACCATCCACTCTTTCCAGCACCGTTTGTTCAAAAACCATATTCTTTCTCTAGCGAACTGTCTTAGCACTCTTTCTGAAAATCATTTAATTACTTTTGGACTTTCAGTTCTATTTCATGGATACACAACTTTTATCCTCATGCCAGTGTCACACTGTTCTGGCTGCTGTAGATTTGTGTGGGTTTTTAAGTGAGGGAATGTGAATCCTCTAGTTTTGCTCTCCTTTGCCAAGACTTTCTTTTTCTTTTCTGACTGATTCTGGCCCTCTTGAATTTCTATGTGAATTTCAAGATCAGAGCACCTGAAACAGAGCTGGTTGGGATTCTGATAAGGGTTGCCCTGCATTGGGGGCTCAGTTTAGGGAACCATTTACCTTCCAGAGGTCTGCCAGAGGAAGTGAGCAGTGGAATGCTCATGTCAAGAGATCACAACCCACCCATGGGGCAGGCCCTTAGGGAGGCAGGCTGGAATTTGAGCACAGGCTGAAGCTGACGTCCTGAGGCTAGACTTCTGCTTCAGAGAAGTTTCAGCTTTGTTCTTATTGTCTTTCAACTGATTGAATTGAGCTCACCAGAATTATGTGGACTAGTTTTCCTTACTTGAAGTCAACCGAATACGGACTTTAATCCCACCAGCCGAATGCATTTACAGAAATCCTGGTTGGGTTCTTGGTTATCATAGCTTAGCCAGAGGGACATGTTACTAATATTAAACTTCCCAATCCATGAAGATAGTTACAGGCAAGAGTTCCAGGGATGATGGAGCCAAGTGGCCCAGTTCACATCTGCCAGCCCTGAGGAACGGGACAGGGGATCCAGAAAGTATTCGGAGTGAACGAAACTTAAGTGATGCTTTCACCCCTGTTGCTGTGGGCAGCAGTGTGTGCGTGTGTGTGTGTGCATGTGTGTGTGATGGCACCACTGCACCACTTATTAGGTGCTAATATGTTGAGAACACAAGAACATTCTCCCATGTCGTGAGCCTTGACGTGATTCTCAGTGGCTGTGGACTACTCCACGTGTGTTTTTATCTGGTGCACTTTACTCTCCCTGGTGCTTTTACAGTTGTGGTTGTGTGCTCTGCCCTTACGCCCTGAAGACTCGACTGTACCAAAGCTGCTTCACCGCTATGACTGTTTCCTTGGCACGTATTCCTAAAGCTAGGCTGTGTTTGGTCAGGAAGCGTTGCCCTGTGCTTGGCAGCTACGGCCAAGGCTGTCTGTGACTGTGGTGCCAGGTCCAGCCATGTCCAGTGGCGGCGTTTGATCTGCCAAACAATGCTATCAGTACGGTCATAACACCATTACTGATTCTTTAGTGTTACTTTGTATTTACTTCTAGAGATGTTAAAATCACTTTTGATGTTTATTGACACTCATGGCTTTTGTCATTTTGCTATTGGGAACCTTTCTCCCCTAGTGCTTTATAAAAGGAATCAAGGTATATAAAATATTCTAGCAAATAAGACATTGGAGAAAATATCTGGGCAGAAGTTGATCAAAGGGTTCTGAAGCAAGGTACGAGAGATGAGAAGGCAGCAGTAGAATCCTTTCCTGTGAGGTGATTCCTCCTTCATTTCAAACTCAGATCAGAAGTAAACAAAATAAGGACAAACTGAGTGTTCCCGGAAGGAGAGGTACACAGGGGCTAGCGTGTCTGACTGCCTGCATCACACAACACAGCAAACACAAAGGAGGCCGATCAGCTGGGAAGGACCAGCTGCTATCAGGTGCTCCGGAACAAGGGCCAGCACCCTCTGGGTGGATGCTGTGCACTGACTTCACGGCACAGTGGGGATCTGCAATGGTCCATTGAAAGATAAGTGAAATTTTACTTAAAAAAAACAAACTTCTTATAGTAAAAAAGACTGCCAAGGATGATGGGATACACATGCTTTAAGTGGAGGAGAGTGTTTTGAGTATGTTAGGGGCACTGTGTCTTTTACTGCAATAAATTTTTAAATTTAAACACTCACTGTACAGCCTTTGTTTGAACAGCATTTGTTAATCAAATATTTATGGCAACTTCTGCTAAATAAAAACATGGCACTCTGGCACCACCCTCACTCACCGGCTCTGGCACTGTGTGACTCCTGGCTCTTCCCCAGAGTCACAGTGACCTTGAAAGGGAAGTGCTTTGAATCAGTGCAGGGCATCGAGGCAGCCTGGACAGCTCAGCTGAAGACATCCTGGAAAGAGGGACGTCAGAGCTGCTGCAGAAAGTGGGAGAAGGATGGGACGTGTGTGTGAAGAGAGAAGAATGTTTCTCTCGGCCAGTGGCCTTCATCCTCTGCACCCCTGAAGCCAGACAACAGTGGCCGCCTTGTGGGTGCCCCCAGGACACACGAAGTGAGGGTCCTGGAAGCGTGAAGCCTGTGGGCCCCTGTGAGGTGTGCTCTTTAGGAAAAGCGAGCAGAACAAAGGCTGGCATCCTCACTTTGGGCTGGAGCATGGATGCTTCCCATGGGCAGCGTGAGGGGCAAGGGAGAATGAAAGAGGAGCGAGGAGCCGCCATCTGCAGCCCAGCCCTTGCTGCTCCTGGGCCGTGGCCTCCACAGCGGTCAAGCTTGGTGGCGCCACCCCAACATGCATCTCCTCCTTGCCCTTCCCACTCCAGGCCTTTCAAGTGGTTCCAGGCCAGAGCCTGCTGTGAAACCACAGAAACCTGAGCTCAGGTCTCACGGGGCCAGCGCCTCCCGAGGGAGCACACGGCATCCAGGTTGGACCCCTGCCCTGGCCCTGGCCCAACCCAGGACTCTGAGAGAGGAAATCTGAGCCCAAGGAGCCTCAGGGGGACCTTTTCCAAGCAAGACCACCCAGAGTGCGATGGTGCCTGGGAGGTTTGGGGGAGACTGCCTGAGCTGACAGGGCCTCCAACAGCTCGCCCCAACTCAGAGTCAGAGAGCCCCGGGTCAGGGGCACATGGCCTCTGAGCTGGCTTAGCCAGGGGTCTTGGGTTATCACATGGGGAGCAGAGAGGAGGACCCAGCCCAGCAGGTGGGAGCTGTAGGGCCTGGTTGGCCAAGGATGGAGCAGACAAAAGTTACAAAACTCGGAGAAGCATTCTTGGTGTGTGAATCCTTCTGAGAGTCCTTTCCTCCCCCAAGAACAGCAGGGGGTCAGTGTGTCACAAGCCCAGGGCCCAGCATGAAGTGGATTGGCTCCAAAACTCAGTGAGCTGTGTCCATGTCCAGAAGCAGGGCTGGGCAGTGCTGGGTGCTGCCCTGTCCCCCTCCAGAGCCAGCTGCCCTGTTCCTGGCTCCTAGACCTGGTGGCCTGTGACTTCTCAGAGCTGCTTCCTGCTGGAATTGTCCTTGCATGTGCAGCTGCCTGTTCCAGCTCTGCCCTGCCCAGCGTTGCCCATGGCCCACACCTGGTCACAGCACTGCACCTCCATTTGGGGGGGGCCCCAGGATTCATTGAAGCTTCAGAGCTCCAGGGACCCCAGGCCTCTATGGCCACCAGGTTCGGTATGGCTGTCCCTCTGCCCGGTCCACCCCTTGCCTCCTCGAGGGTGTGAAGGTTACCAGGCTCCTCCTCTCCTCTCTGTGTCAGATCTAGGACAGGAACCCACTTCCGGCTTCCCCTCATTGGTCACTAGACTTCGTGTCTGCATGGACTGCAAGCTCAGCCTGCGCCACAGCAGTTCCACATCCATGTCCTCAGCAGCAGCCACACAGAGAACATCACCCTTCGTGCTGCCCACTAAACTAGTCCAAATCCTGATGCTGTAGATGGGGAAACTGAGGCCCAGGGTGGCAGCTGTTCCTGGACACCTGGATCACAGTCCTGCTCCTGTATTTGGGACTGGCAGAATTTCGTAGGAATGGAGTGAAGGAAGTGGAGCCATCCCGCAGGATGGGACAGGAGCCAGGGGTGCCGGGCATGGGACAGAGCTCAGGTGGAGATAGGAGGTCCTCACATCAGCCACTGACATCTCACAAATCACACTGTGCAGTGGAAGTGAGAGTCGGCCTGGGTGGGGCAGCAGGAAGCTGAGCAGCTACACGGGATCCACACTGCAAGTGTGCCATCCACCAGCACTGCAGAGGTAGCCTCCGCCCCAGCCTGTCAGTAAGTCAGGGGTCAGAGGGGTGATGTCACCAGGGTCACACAGCTGCACCCAGGGTGGCCAGGGCTGGCCCAGGCTCCTGCTCCCTCTGAAAGCCCCAGGGGCAAGGGCTGGGGTGGGATAGGAAGAGTGCAGAGGTCCCTGGCCTGTGTCCCCAAGCCCATCTGTCACCCTATCCCGGCACCTTTTGGAGAGTGCCCTGTTCTCTGCTACAATGGAAGAGACTTCTTTCAGAAGACAGTGGGAGCACAGAAGACAGCATGTCACCGGGGCGGGACCCTGCAAACCCCAGACTCAGAAACTGCAGGGCTGCACCCCAGGATCCCCGCTCAGACTCCAGCTGGGGCTCCCACCCTGGTGGTTCCTCCACAGGCTCCTTTCCAGAGCTCCAGGCTCTGCCTGGCTGGCAGGCTGCTCTTGCGCTGGCCACCTGGACAGCTGTGTATCAGGTGTGAGCTTGTGTGTGCACGTGTGTCCCAGGGGCCACAGAGGGCATCCACAGCATGTGAGCCTGGCCCTGGCTGGCTGTGTTGCCGACCTCGTGGCTGGCTCTTCGCCCCCCGGCTCCACCACGCAGGGCCAGGCCAGGCATCCACACTCGTCATGCCTGCTGTTTCTGACAGACGGCAGCCTGAGGAGGTCATGAGGTGGCATGTGCCCCTGCCTGCTGTGTGGCCTGGCTCAGCATTTTCCTCAGGCTCAGAGTAAACCCGGTGAGGCTGATCCTGCAGACCCAGGACAAACCTTGGTAGGAAACTTCCTCCCAGAGCCAGGTGGGCACTTGCAAGTGTTTGCCTTTGGGGGTTGGGCTGGAAGGAGTCTGAGAGGGTTCAGCTAAGTGCTGTCTTCCACTCACCAGAAGAAGCAATCTGGAGGTGGAGCCCCGTACCCATGGGAGGTCACAACTCTGCTTGGTGTCCCTGCCCTGCTAGCTAGAAAGGCGGAAGCAGGCCTGAGTGTGGCCAGAGCTTGATCTCCTCCACTGAGAATGTTCTCATCAGAGCACTGCCTTGTGTGTGGGTACAATGCCTGCCTGTCCCCTCCAGGGAGGCCGGGCTGGTGGACCAGGGTGGGATGTGTTGGGCCCCGGAAGTCACTCAGGCCACACCCCTCTGCAGCTCCTTATAAGAGTGCACCGCCAGGATTAGGGGGCACCTAGCCTACCCCAGGGACTAGTACACTTCCCAGGGAGGTACCTGCCCATGGCCCCTCACGGTTCTGCCCACATCAGCCCCATGGCCTCTCATGCTGCACATCTGCCCCCAGAACTGGCCGAGGTAGGCCTGGATCTTCCAGAGTGGGAATCAGCCAGGCTCTGGGCCTGCAGGACTGAGCCCTTGGGTGTTGAGACCTTCTGTGAAACTGACCATGTGACAAAGATGGCCAGAGGACGGGGCTGGGAGGCCCAGGGTGGAGTAGAGACCAAGGGCCTGCTCTGTCCCCTGGAATCCCCACCCACCCAACAGTCTAGACCCCGGGCCCACTGTGCTCCTTGAGAGGTGGGTTGTAGCGGGCCAGGCAAGTGGGGAGAGGCCAAGCTAGGGCTGACCTGCATCACCCTTCAGCCAGCTCGGCTCCCATGTGCCCAAGGAGCTGGCCAAGGCTAGGAAGCTCGGGTGAGGGTCAGGGCTGGACCCACTATCCACTCCACCTCCTCTGTGCATGCCAGTAGGCCAGGACATCTGGTGCTGGCAGGGCCTGCAGTCTGGGGCTCAGAGTCCATCCTCTGACCCACCTGGTTTTGCCAGGTACAGATCCAAGGCAGAGATGGAGGACCCTGCGAAACCTGGAGGGCTTGGCCTGACCTCATCTACCTGGACCCCTGTCACCCTCCTACCAAATCAAGGGGACTGCCAAGGTGTGCAAGGACAGGTGTACACTTGCTGGGAGGCAGAGTGCTTTGGCACCCAGCACCATGGTGTCGGCAGAGCTGATGCCCAGCCTGTACTTGCTGTCTGCCGAGCCAGGCACCCACTTCCATAAGGCACCCTCCTCCAGAAGGGTACGGTTCCAGGCGGGAGATGGACAGGAGCAAGGAGAGGCCCTGCATGGCTGCCCTGAGGTTGGAGGACCTCAGGGGTCCTGTCAGGACACCTGCGTGTATGTGGACCACTTTGTACACCTGGCTTCTGCTTCCCTGACTTTCCCACTGGTCTGCACTCACTCAGGGTCAGGGCAGAAGTGCCGGCGTGGGCACCTCTCTGGACCATCCACTCAGCCCTGTGCTCACTCACAACTGTCCCCACTGTGCCAGCAGGCAGCTGAGCCCTGCACCCATTGTGGGCTCCGAGCTTAGAGGGCGCTGAGAGCTGCAGGTCCAGAGCTCCCACCGTGATGCAGCTGTAGAGAAGCCTGGCTTCTGAGCTGAAGGGAGGCACCCAGTGGGTGTGTGAGGCCTAGGCACCTCTGCCCTGACCCCAAATGCAGAGGGGTGGTCTTCACATGGGCCTCGGTCCATCGTTGCCTCCAGCTCCGGTGGCCTTGGTCAGCATGGCTGGAGGTCTCAGAGCTAAGCCTGGTGTGCAGTGGTGAGGCCCTCAGCTCCCGGCTGACAGGCTCAAGAAGGAGGTGACAGGTGGGGTGAGGCACTCTTGGGTTTGGACACTTTGCCACTAAGCAGTCTCGGGGCACCAGCTGCGGGTGACTCTGGGGTGGGCACCAGGCCCCTCGCTGTCTCCCATGCTCTCCAGCCTTGCCAGAGAGGTGGTAACAAGGTGGCCCCGATGGCCTTATGTGGGGCTGACTCTGCCATCTGCCCTGGGCTAGGTGCAGGGACACAGACGACTGTGTCCAGCTGGAGAGGTCACCTGAGCACACCCACAGCACTGGGGATAGCCCAGGTAAGTCGGCACCCCATGGCTGTGGGGCTCAGCAGGATCACTGTGACCTTCTGGAGGAGCCTCAGCCCGGGGCGAAGCAGCAAAGGAGAACGGGGGATACATGAGCATGTGGCTGGGTGATGCTGCCGTGGGGCTCTGCGCTGACCGGAACATAGGCCTGGCCCTCTGGGTCCACGGCTCCTTCCCCTAGCAGGACGAGTGAGTTAGCTCCTGGAATTACTCTGCCCAGAGCGACTTCCATGCACCAAGTCCCTCGGGCTCCTGCAGATGGGGGCGATTGTGACAAATCCGTCTCTCACTTGCACTTGTGGGGACAATGCAAGGCCACTCTCAGGGCTGGCAGATCCCAGCCAGGACAGGAAGGTGGGGAGCAGACAGACAAGGGGAATGGTGGGTCAGCCGTCAGGTGGAAGACCCTGTGTGGGGGTCTCACCACAGGGAGAGCATGGTGAGCCCCTACTGGGGGAGACTAATGCACTGGCATCACAGGAATGTTCTGGGTCCCGCAGTTGAGGAGCCCTCATCCTGCAAGGTCCCTACTCTCTGGGCCCAGAGCCAGGCCATTGGTCCACTGTCTAGTGTGTACCACATTCGCTGACCCTGCCAAGCTCAGTGAGTCCCTGCTGGGGGCCGGCACCAGGTCAGGTGCAGCGAGAGTAAGTCCATCTTTCTGGGCATCCACTTCTTACTCTGGCCCTCAGCTCTCCAAGCTCTGCGTCCTCAGCCTCCCAACACCCTGGAGCAGTGCCTGAGAGGTCACATGCTAGAGCCAGGACCAAGAATTGCAGACCTCTGTGAGTCAGAGAAAGCGCCTGGCTGTGCAGGGGCTACAGGAGGGAAGCTGGGGACATGCTGGGAGCCCCAGGGTCACCACGCTGCCATCTGTCCCTTACTCAGAGCCCTGTACTGAGCGCTGCCCCAGTCAGGCCAGGCAGAGGGACCCAGGCCAAGCCTCCAGGACTAGTCCTGTGGAGGACCATGACAGAGATCACGCCCAGGCAGGCTGTGAAGAGTTAACCCCATAATCGGCCTGTTTACAGAAGTCTGGCTGAAGCCTACAAGCCCAGGTCAGAGCAACTCGCACCCAGTTTCCCTTCCCACAACTAAAACCTCTGACTTGAAGGACAGTGTTCTAATCACAGCCATACATTTTGTCTATTCGGTTCCTAATTTGAGAACACTTTGTCTTGTCCTTTATGTGCCTTGTTTACATTGATTTCCATAGAAACTCCACGTAGCTCACCTTTACCCCAATTGATTACCAATAAAAGTGCCTGGGACTGTCCAGCGCCTTTGTCGGTTGCACTGGTGTTGGTCGTCCTGACCCCTGCTTTCTCTCTTCCTTCTGTCTCTCAGTGTTTCTCAGGCCTGCGTCTATACCGGGCAGGGGACTGGAGCCTGCCTAAAGGGGTCTCTGGTGAGTCCCTGCTTGGAGCTTTCGACAAGCAACCCGGCCCTCTGGCCCCAGTCCTGGTCGCAGGGCGAATCGAGATCTGCAGGGCACTGAGAGCTGGGCTTGGTGCCCTCTAGGTGAGCTGCGTCCGGTGCGTGTTGGACACTCGAGATTTTCAGCTTGTGCAGGGTGTGCTGGGATGTGGCCACCCTGATTGGGCAGCTGTAGTGGGACCTGCTGGGACCTGGGCAGCGACTCCTGCCAGAAGCTCTCATACAGGGTGAAGAGGAGCTGGGGAACTGGGAGGGTCGGCTGTAGTCAGCCGGCCACAGGGGCAGCGGCAGGTCCTTCCACGGGGGTCCTTGCCCTTCCTTTCTGTCAGGCAATGGGCTCAGTGCTCCTGGGAGGATGCTCCTGGCTGCCTTCTGCCCTGGTACATAGAAGCAAGGGCTCCATGGCATTTTAGGCTGGCAAAGGGGCAGCAGGACACAGGAAGTGAAGATAGCTCCTCCTACCTGTCCATGTCAGAGGCCCGCCTGCCCTGTGAGGGCCACTTCCTTCCCTGAGCTCCTGAGTGAAGCCTGTGAGCCTGGAGTGAGGGCTTGGGGCCCTGCCAGGGTTCAGTGGACCCTTCCAATGGGGTCCCCAGGAGCACAGAGCAGAAGGTGCAGGAGGCTGGCTCTGAGGGCATGGAGAAGCATGGGAGCAGCACACAGTGCCTGCACAGCCTGGTCTCTTCTGGCCCCACCAGCCCGGGACCCCGATTGACCCAGGCTTCCCATCTCTCCCCTGATGCAGCAGGTGACTGTGTCACCCTCCATGGTCAGCAGTCAACGCAGGGCCAGAGACCCCCCTGGGTTTTTCTGGGATGCAGAGGCTTGCACTGTCCCTCTTCCGAGTCCCCAGCCAGGGCTCAGGCCTCGGGAGGGATACCCCACTCCCAGCTCCAGGCATCATGCTCTGTGGGAGGGGCAGGTGGCTCTGGCTTTGGTGCTGATGGAAGCTGCAGTGTGACTTCAGCCGCGTCTCTGTGCCTCTCTGATCTTGTTTCTCCTGGTGGCAGTCAGTGCTGGGTGACGGGGAAGTCACACAATGTGTCTGGAGTTGGGAACTTCAGTGACTGCTTGGGAGCATTCACTAGAACTTGCTGCTGGACTCAGTTGAGTCTGTGCTTCTCTTCCAGCTCCTCAAGGTGGAGAGGAGGGTTACTGATCTTGAGAGCTTTCTTCTTTTGCAACCTGGGCATCTGCAGCTAGAACTTTCCTCCGAGGCCTTTCCTGCCTTCCACAGGAGCGTCCTCTGACAAGTTCTGCACATCCATTCCTACCTTGGCCATTTGGAGCCTGCCCACCCCAGCATCTCCTCTCGGCCTCTGTGGGTCCAGCCTCACCACACCCCAGAGCAGCCCTTCCTCCGGCTTCCTTGGGGGATTGGAGGGTTCCTAGGTGGCACAGCCCATGCTCTCCCTCGGGAAGTCCTGCTCAGTCCACCCCCAGCTCTGTGGGCACCGGGCCCTGTCTCAGAGCAGCTCCTGGCTACAGGGCACGGGCAGGATGTCAGTTGGCCCTGGCCGTGGCATGGCTTCTAGAACTCTCACCAGGCTTCTTGGTGGAGTTCTGGGTGAAGGGGGAGCATCCCTCGTCAGATCTCCACTGTTGACAACATAGCAGCCATGTATCAGGGTGGCTTAGAAGGCAGGGAGTTGGAGGTGCCCGTGCTCCACACCCCAGCCAGCCTCATCTGGGCCTTGTAGGTCCTGGCAGAAATGTGCCGGTGTGGCCCACCACTCAGATGAGGAAACAGGCTGAGTGGGAGCTGGCTTTCCTGAGAGGGGTGCTGGAGCCCCCGCGACCACTCAGCCTATTTCTGGCCAGCTCCCCAGGACCTGGATGTGCTGACCCAGGCTGGACTTCGGCACCTTCTCTCTGGATTCCACCCAGCCACAGAGCTCTGGTCTCAGGGCGCTGATCTGCATGGCCCTTGAGAACCTGGCTGAAGCAGCTGCTGCTCCAGAGGCAACAACGTCCCACAGTGCATGTCTGGAACCGTGCAGGGCCCCTCCTGGGCTGCAACAAGGCCCCCGAGTGTGAGGAGCCACCCCGAGTCTCCTGTGGGAGGAGACTGAAGCCGGCTAATATCCCCCTCTGCCAAGCAGGCACAGAGCTGGAGAGCTGCTTTCCTGGCTGCCTGCCTCCTTCAATAAATAAAATGCGCCTTCGGAGACCTTACCATAAAGTAAAGGAGGTGGGCGGGGCTGAGCTCAGCGTGGAGAGGCCTCAGTGCCCACCCTGCCAGCAGGACCCATGGGCAGAGGCATCAGAACTCTTCTGGCCATGGGGACAGATGGTCCCCTTTGGGGTCACTGTCCCCAACTGCAGGATCCACTCGGCTGGGACCCAAGCCAGCACAGCCCACGGTGTTGCCCTTGACCTGGGGGACACCACTGACAGGGACAGGCTGGAAAGGCAATTGCTTCTGGGCTGGAGGTGGGGCCTGGTCTACAGCACAGCTCTGGGCAGGACGCAGACCCCCACCCGGGCTGGGAACACCTTGTACTTCCTCCTGCCTGTGCCCCCAGGCGCTGGGTCTCCAGACAAGTCTTGGTAGCAGACAGGGGCATCTGGAGACACAGCCTGGCAGGAAGAGGCCTTGAGCTAAGGGTCAGGGTGCATCCAGGACCCATGAAGTTGGCCAAGCCTGGTGGCAACAGGTTCTTGTCCTGGGTCCCACCTGGGTTCCTACTGGGCAGACAGGGGAAGTGAGGAGGCTGCCTCCTGGCTTGACCAAGACCCAACCCTGGTCAGTTTCCCTGCGCCTGTCAGGGACGTCTGCAGACACCGTGGAGACATCGTGAGCCCACCACGGCCCTCTGATGCCCACCTGGAAGCACCCCAGGCTTGGCCCTTGAGCTCCCAGGTGGTACTCTTAGAATTCTCAGGGGATCCCTCCTTGGCCAATGTGACCCCCTTGTGCTAGGACCTGGGAACTCCACCATCCCAGAGTGGGCTGACAGGGGACCTGCTCCCCCAGTGTGATACCTGTGGACCCCCCACAAGCTCAAAGCATCCTGTCTTCAAAAGCACTAGTCATAATATCATCCAGGCCAGGTCGATGTGTCCTCTGGGTTCTGGAAAGCAGATATGGAGGAAACCAACCCTGGAGAACACTCTGGACTCTCCACTTCCAGATCCTCTGTGACAAAAAACAGCAGGAAAGAGGAGACTCGGCCTTCAGGAGCAGCGGGCGTGCACCTTCTCACAGATGCTTGGCAGACCTCATGCTCAGTGTGTCCCTCCCGCTGCAGCACAGGTGGGGACCAGGCGTGGCAGCCCCACTTCACACAGGGAGGCCCCTGGCCCCACCACGCCCTCTCACCACCCCTCTTCACACTCCCCATTCTGTCCTCCTCCAGGGCTGCACACTGGGGTGAGCCCATGCCCCTTCCTACTGCCCTCACCAGCACCCAGGGAGCCAGGGTGGGAAAAAAGCAGAGGGAGAGGTGGGTCCCTTCCTGCTGAGTTTTCCTGCCCTCCCCACCCTGTGTCCAGGGCTCAGGCCTCAGCCCTGGGGAACCCATGCAGGCTGCCCTGTTCCTGCTGCACTGCACTGCTCTGCGCTGCTTGTGTGTGGCAGAGCCAGGTCCACGTTCGCCCTCTGTCCAAGGACAAGTGTCCCCAGGACAGAGCGTCTGCCACAGCCTAAGTGAAGTGCTCCCACTGCGAGGCACGCAGTCTTCGCATCCTCCCGGGTGACTGCTCTGCCCCCTGGGCATTCTCAGAGTGCTTATGGGGTCCAGCCCTGCTTAGGCGGCCATGTACTCATCAGCTGAAGGTGCAGGCTGCCCCTGGTTCTGGGTCACTCTGGGGCTCTGGGAAGCCAGCTCTGGTTCCTCCTGATGGTCCCCAGTTGGTGGTGACAGAACCCAACCTTTCCTGTTCAAAGCAGTAGAGGCCAGGTGGCCGCAACACCTCCCTTGACTGAGGCACTGCTAGCCAAAGAGGGGAGTGAGGCCCTGTACCCCCTTGCCCAGCCCCCTCTTGCCGGCATGGGAGGCTCTCTCCTTAGTCCTGGCCTGAAGCCCACCCCTCCCCCAGGCAGTACCCTGCATATTCTAGAAAAAGCGCAACTCAGCAACTTTTTCTGTCCTGGATCTGACTTCTCCATGATGGCTGGAATATGGAAAATTGACAGGGAATGGGCCCCCACTCCAAGGGACTGACTGCCCACAGCTCACTAGGAACAGATGGGCACACAGGGCAGTCTGGGTGCCAGCAGCCACCATGCAGGGCACCGTATCCACCTCCAGGCCTCTTCGTGCTGGAAGGGGTTCAGTCTGCCTTCCTGTCCTGCTTGAGCACACACATGCGCGCAGGCACACATCACACATTGTCATGCACACGTGTGCATCACACAGGTGCACACATGTGTCTCATGCTCACATGCACCCATTGCACACATGGACACGGACCCCTTCATGCTCACAGACACATTCACAAGTAGTCTACGCACACTCACACGCTGTCACACATGCACACAGGTACACATGCACATTTACACTCACACACTCTCCTGGATGCACACGTACTGCCACACTTTGCACATTTCGCACCCTCACATATGATCGCACGCACGCACTCTCGGGTTTGCACACTCACCCTCACACATTACACACTCACAGGTGCAGACACACACAAACCACCTGCCACATCTAGGATTGGCTCGGGTCAAATCCACATTTCGGAGAAATTTCCTACAGGAAGTGGAAGCAAAGATGCAGGTCCACCCGAGAGCAGCAGCCACTTGTCTTGTTATGCAGAGCAATTCAGTGCCTCTCTGACTAGAACTTTCTGCTGTGAATATATTTGTTTTCTCTTTGGATAAGCAAGAGGCCCATTAAAGTTATTCCCTAAAACAAAGAACCACCCAACCCCCAAGGGTGAACTGCTGTGGTCATGACTCCAGCAGTCTACAAAAGTGTCTCTGGGACCTCAGTGGCCACAGCAACCTGGGTGCGGCTCCCCCAGCTGCCAGGACCCCAGAAGCCAGATAGCTTCTCCTTCATGTTGTCCACAGTCCGGGAGGCGGGCTGAAATGCTTCCTGACACTTATGGAGTGCATGGGTTTTCCTCAGGAACTGGGCTCAAGGAAGCTAACAAGGAGAGGACAGGATTTCCAGACAGTGGGTCCAGGAGCGATCAGCGCATGAGCCTCTGTTGTCAACCGTGGAGATCTAACAAGGGATGCCCCCCCTTCACCCAAAACTTCACCAAGAAGCCTGGTGAGAGTTCTAGAAGCCATGCCACAGCCAGGGCCAACTGACATCCTGCCCGTGCCCTGTAGCGAGGAGCTGCTCTGAGACAGGGCCCGGCATCCACAGAGCTGGGGGTGGACTGAGCAGGACTTCCCGAGGGAGAGCATGGGCTGCGCCACCTAGGACCCCTCCAATCCCCTGAGTAAGCTGGAGGAGGGGCTGCTTTGGGGTGTGGTGAGGCTGGACCCACAGAGGCCCAGGGGAGATGCTGGGGTGGGCAGGCTCGGAATGGCTGAGGAAGGAATGGATGTGTGGAACTCACCAGAGGACACTCCCATGGGAGGCAGCAAAGGCCTCAGAGGAAAGTTCTAGCTGCAGATGCCCAGGTTGCAAAAGAAGAAAGCTCTCAGATCAGTAACCCTGCTCTCTACCTTGAGGAGCTGGAAGAGAAGCACATACTCAATGGAGCCAGGCAGCAAACAGAATGACAGAAGCAACAGGAAGGGCCAAGCACAAGCCACACCCAACCAATGTCATGAGGAAACCAATCTGCTCCAGCCGTTGGCCTGGGAAAGGAAACTGACTCATCCAGTAGAGTGGGAGCACACTACCATCACTGCCACTGAACCCCGTGATGCCATCACACAGGCGGGACGAGGCACCACGAGTATTACCCAGAGTGGCATCGAGCTGAAATTGTGGCTGAGACGGCCATGGCACCAACAGGTGATGCAGCAGAACACAGAGTGTCTGGGTGATGCCTGGGAACCTTTCCCAGGTCCAAGTACCTGGAAACTCGCACCAAGTACATTTGGAGAAATGCTGGTCAGAAGTTCACTACTGTTCACAGCAACTTCCCGCCAGAGTGTGCTTCCTGCCAAGGGCAGAGCTGGCCTTTGTCTCGGCTCCTCCACCACCCAGCACGGCACAGAACACTGGCTCAGGTGCTGAGCGGAACCGGCGCAGTCCCTGCACGTGGGACACTGTGGTGCGGTGGCCAGAGAGCGACGCTGACTGTCACAGGCCTCACAGTGCTTGGGTCTGGGGAAATGCACAGATGGCCACAAGGCTCTGCAGAGGAGCGGAAGGCTGTGTTCATGGTAGATAAACACTTGCTCTGGGTCCTGCGGAAGGCTGTGTGGTCTCCCTACTGCACAAGTGGACATGGGCATCATGGGGGACATGGCTGCCACAGTCTGCAGTGAGGTCACTGCAGGGCTTTGTGGCTTTTGAGTTAAGTAGCATGGGTATGCAGGAGGTGCCCAGACCTCCTGGACAAAGAAGTGGGAGCCTCAGGCCTTCTTCACCATGCCAGGGCTATGGGTGTCCCCCAGTCAAGGTGCCTGGCAGGAAAGCAGTCCCTGGCCGCACCCTCCAGGGGCACTGCGACAGCCCAGTGACAGGTCAGCCTCCCCTGAGGATGATGAGTGGTGAGCAGAGCCCGGGATCCTCAGTCCTCCTCATGCTCTGTGTGAACTCTGGCCTGGACTCCCCTGGGCCGGACACTGTACAGTACCAGGCCCTTCTGCTGTCACCCAGGACGCCACTTAGATGCTATTTTGTGGAAGAGAAAGAGCAGACTCACGAGGGACCCAAGAGTGAGCCAGGGCTCGTGGAGAGGCGTCAGAATTAGGAGTAACTGGGTCTGTCTGTGCAGGAGACCAAGCATGGTCCGGCTGGCTTCCCCTCCGAGGCTGAGAGTTTTGAAGCTCATCAGAAGCAAGTAACCAGGAATGGTTATTCAGCTTTCCCTTGGTTTCGGACACTCCAGTCTCCCATTCACTCTCTTTCTGTTCCCAGCAGGTGCCCAGCAAGATGCCACCAGGACGAGTGTCTGCAGGGAGGGCACTGTGCCTCCTCACAGTCAGCGGGCAGGGCTGGGACAGTGGTCAATGAGTCTCATCTGCATCTCGCGGGGCTCCTGTCCTGCTAAGAGAGCTCCGGAGCTTCCCTCGGCCCCAGGTCAGCTGGCCCCACCAGAGCCTGGGTCAGGAGTGCTCCAGGGAGCAGCTCTGGGGCTGTGGAGACGCCACCCCATGAGACAGCCTGGGAGGAGGAGTGGCCGCTCCTCTTCTGGGAGAGCAGGAGACCAGTCTCATGTTCACAGTGGTCTGCCCTGCCACTGTCAGGCAGCAGCTGTGTGCTGAACGCAGGTCCGGGATGAGGACCCAGCATTCTGCAGATGCTGTGCATCCCCAGATCAGCGCCTATCCATCCTCTGGGCACTTGTGGCCTCCCTCTTAGCCTCCAGGACAGCTCAGATGCACACAGATCCAGGTGGGAAGGGGCTGGCTAGGGTGTGAGGGACTCTGTGGTCCCACAAGAGCAATGGAGAGGAGGAGCTTGAGAGGCTGCAGGTGACTCAGCTCAGCCCCCCACCCCCTCCTCTTCTGCCCATCCAGGTTCCCCTGGCTCTGACGCCCTTGGCTCTGCAGGTCCTCCTAGCCTGCTTCTCTCCTTCCCCAATGTGAGGAATGGAAGGAGGCCAACCTTTCCTCGGGCCACAGGGCCTTGGACCCCACCTGCCTGTGCTCTCCAGCACCTCCCACACTGGCTCTCTCCCCAGGTCCCTCGTTTGAGGTCCTTCTGGGAGCTCTGTGCCTATTCCCAGCTGGACACCCCAGGTCCATGGTAACACCAGCATGTGGGTCCCTATGTTCCCTGGGCCACTTCCCAGTGTGGGAGGTGTCCTTCCTCATAGAGAGGGGACCCCTGGAGACCGACCCTCAGACCCCAGCTCCTGCTCAAGCCACGCTGCAATTTCCAAGGTGGCCTGGGTAGGGAGAGGGTATTAGACCCCAGGGCTCTCAGTGGCAATGCAGCCTTGTCCTTGAGAGTGGCTTGGGCCCTCTCCTCTGTCACAGGGCATGCCTGCACTGGGTGCCAGGCCTGGGGTCCCCCCTGCAGAACCCTGCCTTCTCTGGGGGATTGGCTGGGCCCACTCTGCTGTCCCCAAGCCTCCGAGGCTCCCCAATCGCACATCCCCTTCCTCCTGTTTCCTCCCCCACTGTGAGACCGAGCAGAGAGGAAGGCTCCACCGTGGTCTGGTCGCTGAAGGGTGGGAACTCGAGGCCCAGCAGCAGGGAGAAATAGAACGAGACTCAGACGCTGAGTCTGCTGCCGCCTGTGGACCTGAGCCTCCTTCAGATCTCGGTGACTGCCCATCACCGGCCAGGACTATATGGCACTCACTTGCTGTGACCCCAGGGAACCATCACCACGACTGTGCAGGAAGGACATCTTCCACAGGAGGAAATAGGCCCAGGCCAGTAACAAACCCTCCACGGGGAGCTGGCATCTGGAAGGCTTTGAGACTCAGTCCCCAGTCCTCGCATGGCCGCGGGTTGGAGCTGCCCACGGGTTCCCAGAGTGAAGTGCTGGAACCGGGGAGCTGAGAGGGCGTCCCAGAGTGGCAGCCCCGCCCGAGGGGCAGACGTGTGTCTGCGTCTCTGCACCTCCAGGCTTGCTAGTGTTGCGGGTCAAGTTTTCTGGTCTGCTCCCAGTGAGGAGGAGTCTCAAGGGCGGGGCAGCTGGGGAGGGACCCTTGGTGGCCCCGGGCAGAGCTGGAGGGTGCTGTGCCATGTCCTGTGCAGAAGCGCCACTGACCACTGCCTCATCCTGCCCTTGAGTTGACCTGGCCAGCAGCAGCTAGAGGTTTCTCTCCATCTCTGCAGCCAGTGTGGACAGGACGGGTGAGGGAGAGGGTGGAGAGGAGGAGGCCAAGCCGCACTGGAGCCTCAGGCAGGGACCTTCAGGCAGAGGGGTCTGTGCCCACCAGGAAGTCCTGGGTGTGGGAGACCAGGTCGGCCCAGCCAGCTCTGAGCCCCGCCAGCCCCCAGGCCCGGCCTTGCAGGGTCAGCAGGCACAGGGTGCCTGTACTCGTTCTGGTCGGATGGCCCCCCCCCACACTTCTGGGGCAGTTGCTTGGGGTTCTGGAGAGGCTGGCGGCCTCTGTGCTGTCCTTGCAGCATAGATCCGGCCAGCTAAGGGCTGCCCGGGTGCCAACATCCTCACTCCTGGGAAGAGTCCACACAGCCCGGGAGGCTAGGTGAGCGGCCCCACTCATGTGTCTGTCCACAGCACTGGACTGACTCTCAAAGCTGACATCCTTCCTGTGGGGGGAGCAAGCCCAGCATCAGCCATGCTGACACCATCCTCACTCAAGAGAACCCGCATTGTCACTCTCCTCCTACCCACAATGGTGACCGCACCTTCGCTAATCCCCACACCCGGCCTCTCCATGTTGAGGGGCTTTGGCCTGGAACCAGCAGAAAGCTGCGCACTGGCTCGAGATGGAGGTGTGGCAGCCCTCAGATCAGGCTACACACCCGTTGCGCTCTGGCTCATCTCTGCATTTCACAGAGCACAGGGCCCAGCCGCAGTGCTCTGGACAGCTGGTGTCCACGGCCGGGCCACAGGGAGGCCTCCAGGCCGGTGTCACTCTGTGCCTCTCTGGAGCAGGCTGCCCGCATGTTCCCTGCCATGACCACCTCCCAGACACTTGGAGGGAAACTCGTTCAGTACAGAAGGTGCAGGTTTCAGTGAGAGACGGCGGTGACACGAAACAGACGCAGCCTGTCTTCATCAAGGCTTTGCAGAAAGAAATCCAGACCAAGATCGGATTCTAACAAGATGCAAACCACTTGCACACGATCAGCAGTGAGATGCGCTTGACATAACGTCTTGCAAATGTGGCTGGCGTTGACAGCGGCTGTCTGCGGCCTGCCTGACGGCAGCCACGCCCAGAGACCTTCCCATGGCCCTCCGCGCCTCCTGCTGCTCATGTTTTCCAAACTGAACTGATCTTGGTCATAAGCTACGATTAACATGCCACAGCCCCACATCTTTTTTTTTTTTTTAACCAGCATAACTCAAAACAAATGTGTGGATGTAGAACACACGGAACAATTTGCTCGCTCTGATGTCAAAGTGCCTAGAGGCTTCTGGTGCCTCCAGCTCCTGGCTGTGCCTGTACCACCAGGACAGCCTCCTTCACTGCTCATGTCCAGGGCCACCACCCCCCCGCCTGGGGTGCCCTGCATAGATGCTCAGACCTATGGTTTCCCATGGTGGCCGAAACCAACTAGAAGTGGCTCAAAATGACATAAACGCCATCATTTCAACATGTGATCAATTAAACGCTGCGGCTCAGATAGTGTGCGTTTTGTTTTACCGTGTCCTCAAAACTCAGGCGTGTATTTTGCTCAGCCTAGACTGGCTGCATCTCGACTGCCAGAGACGACACAAACTCAGTGGCGTTCTCATCAGTGCTGCTTTTATGGCTCACTGTGCAGATCTGAGAGCTGCCGTGCACCTGCAGGAAGACAGCCAGAAGAGAAGCTGTGACCAAGCAGGGACAGAACAGGGATGCTGGGGATTGGGGCAAGCCCCGTGCAGCTGAGCCAAGGCTGCAGCCCCCAGAGTTCCTGCAGATGCTGTGGTCACTTTGCAGCTGCTGAGCCCGACTGCCAACCTCGTCTCCATCTAGACCCAGGCTGGTCCCCAGGAAGGACTCCATGGAAGGCGGGGGTCTGACTCTGTAGAGGCTGTGAGCTAAATCTGGGAGCCTTCTGTTAGGAAGCAGGAAACAAAATTGCAGCTACATATTAGGTAGAGGCGTTGCAAGGGCTCTGTACAAACAAGGACTCAGTGGCTGCCTGGCCAGTCCCCTGGCAATGGGTCTGCAGACCAGGGTGTGTGTGATTGTGTGTGTGATTGTGTGTGTGTGTGTGTGCATGCACACATGCACATGTGCGCTGCAGCAGGGCTGGCCAAGCCCCCAGCGCTCCACCTGGGCTTGCTGATATCACTGGCGTGTGATTTCTGAAAGCTACCTGCCCTCTTCAACCATTTCATTTCATCTCTCCCCCAGTACAGGTGCTCTAGAAATGAGCGAAGAGGAAAGAAAGCACCGAGAGGAAGGCAGAATGAATTGCTGCACCACAGTGGTCTCCGTGGTGGGAGGGCATGACGGGCCAAGACTCCTGAGAAAAGTTGCCCTCTGCTGCACTCCGCTGTTGGTCAGCATCTGACCCTGTGCCCCTGGGCACGCTGTGCTGTGGGCTGGTGTTGAGCTAGAGGCCCATGTATGGGGGCTGGTTTGGCCAATCCAGGGGAGCATTGGTCCTTGGTGTGCACACAGTGGGGTCAGAGCCATTGGCCTGGGAGCTGCAGCTGGGCGTGGGGCTCAGGGCAAAGGGGCTGAGGTGCAGGGTGCAGCGCGGAGGGAGAAAGGGGCTGCTCCTGGACTGCAGTGCTGAGCACCCCAGAACTGGGGAGCCCTAATCCAGTGGGATGGGGTAATGGGCGCTTCCCACACCTGCTGGCTCCTGGAAGGTGGGAGCCCTGTGGAGCCCAGATGCCCCTTGAGGTCCTCAGAGCAGGGTCGTTGAGGTCCAAGCTCAAGGGCCTTTGGGGACGTGGGGGTGGCTGCTCTGTGTGCCTCAGGAGGGGATGCACGTGTGTGCCTGTGGTACAAGGTGGGATGGCCAGGGGCAGAGCCTGCCTGAAGCCCCCGACCAGGGAAGAATACAGCCCGAGGACTTGACCTGGTGACTCAGGTCCTTATTCTTCATATGGTCACCGTGCATGGGTTTCCACAAGAGGACTTGGGGGGACATAATCCTTCCACCGGAGCAGGACCTGTACCTCGTGACCGCTGACCTCTGTCCTCCACCATGGGAGGGGTGACAGGGTGCCCAGTGGGAGGCCTCTCTGAGTGTCCCTCAGTGGCCCATACCAGACAATGTCCACTGCTTGCTTCTGGGCCCCTCCCGTGCATCCTCACACAGGGGAGTGCCCAGCCCCTCTTCCTGGGTGACTGGGATGCTGGCACACAGTCTGGGGTGTTAGGAGCCATCCTGGCATGTGGGCGCAGCTCCACGCACAAGGGCTGCAGGAAGGGAGATTCCTTCCACCTCTGTGTCCCTCTAGGACAGGGACTCCTGGGAACAGGGCTGGGGAAGCCTGTGCAGATGATAGAGGGTTTCCAAGCTAGAGTCTGTCGTTCTGATAATCAGAAGTGGTAGCCACCAGACAGGGGCAGGGTGCCCTTGTGGAGGGTGAGAACAACCCACAGGCTGGGGCACAGGTGACAGTGCCAGGCCATCCCACTGCTGGCTCAGCGATGGCCTCACAGGGGCTGCCATCCTGCTGCAGCCCAGCTCTGGCCCTGTTCGAGGCTCTAGGCCTCTGCCTGCTTCTCTGTCCAGTGGTAGCTGCAGATCCCTCTCCCTGCTGTCCAGCCCAGTGACTTCTGGCCCAGCACCTGTGGAGGGCAGTGGGGATCCTCACTCTGGTGTGGTCCCCACACTGGTGACAGAAAACTCTCCTCCAGGCAGCCGTGCGCAAACTCTAGACAGCAGACACAGCAGGGGTGCCAGTGATAGCTCCAGGCCCTGTCCAGGCTCTACTCCTGCCCATCAGGAGGCCTCTCTGGGTGGGGATGTAGCACACACTGCCCCTCTGTTGTCCTGGCAGGGGTCTCCTCCAGCCTGAAGTCAGGCACAGCCAAAAGGTCATGATGCCTATGAGGCATGGAAGGAGGCCAGGCCTGCGCTGTCCCTGGGCCCCACCCACACGCAGGCTCCATTCATCCTGGGCATAAGCAGCAGGGCCCTACCCAGGAAGGGCTCCCAGGGTGGCCAGAGGGGAGCAACAGGGCAGCAGCCAGCACGTCCCCAGCCTATTGGAAGGCAGCCCTGGCCCAGAGCCCTGACTACAGTGAGGAGGGAACAAGGCGGGGACAGCAGGCCAGGGGCCAGGGCCTGGGCAGCATGTGTGGTCGGATGCATCTCCCTTTGCAGTGCCTCTGCCCCACCACTGGATGCCCATGGTGTGTGATGTCATCTTGGGGTGACCGCCCTGTGCCCCCAGAGAGGGATGGGACCAGTGTGAGCCATGCACTGACCTGCAGTCAGACCTGCTGGGCTCTGAGGTCTGTCCAGACTGGGTGGCTGAGGGGAGGTGCTGTGGCCCATGTCCTGTGCCTTGGGGGTGGGAGGGCAGGCGGGGTCGGGGCAGGGAAGCAGAAGCCTTTCCCCTCCCACCCACTGCTGCCCACCCAGCCTGTGGCAGGAAGAGGGCAGAGTCCGTGGGTCTGTGAGCCTCTCCCAGGCAGGAAGGCCCTGGTTCCTGAGTAGCTATGCTGCCCACATCCCGATCAGACACTCCTTGCCTTGGCTTGTAGCTGGGGCCTGGGAAAGTTTTGTGAAGGTGGTGCCTATGAGGTGTGGGCATGGCTACGAGCTTCATCTCCTAAAGGAGAGCGTGCACACACGTGGACAGACAGACAGATACAGGTATACATGTGTGCGCACACAGGGCACCCGTGTGGACAGACACACAGGTACACACACATGCACAGACACACCCAGGTGCATGCATATGCACACACAGTTATACACATGCATGCACAGAGCCCCACTCTCCCCAGCCAGCCTGCGGAGGAGTCCAGTTGTTACCTGTGGCTGAGATCCTGGGGCAGAGCTGTGGCCAGACTCTCCCTGCTGCTGGGCCATGCTGGGTGGGGGCTTCTTTCTCCAACCTCCCTGCCCTGTGCAGGTCATCGCTTTCTCAGCCCCTGCCTGCCAGCAGGAGTGCAGCCTGCCGGGGACCTGAGTCAGGCTTGGGGTGGGATGGTGTGCCCTCCCCGGAGCAGCCGCCTCTGCTCCCCAGCCTGCTCTGCCTCTGTCCTGGGCCGGGACGTGGGGCCGGCCTCTCTCTCTGAGGAGGACGTGGCTGCTCTCCTTCAGGGTTTCCCCACGAGCTCCTCCCAGCTGTATCTGCCTAGAACTGTGTTCCCAGGGAGGGGACTCCACGCTCCTAGTGGGGGTCAGGATACTCACCTCCATTCTAGGGGTCACCAGTCATGCATCGGTGTCGGGGCCAGAGCCCTGTCTCCCCATCCAGGCCCTGTCTGTCTGGGTCTCTGCTCCAAGGCCCCTGTGTTCAGCAGCAGAGATGCCTTCATTACTTGGGTCAGATCTCCCTTTGCTGTCCTCAGCCGAGGTCTGAGCATGGTGACCCAGGACCACCTCTCCCCAGGGCCACACCTCAGCAGCCTCCCAGCCACAGCATATATTTAAATTTACTCAAATCTCCTGTACCGTCTCTGCATGTATCACCCTGGACCACACAAGCCTGTTCCCAGCCCAGCCCCTGGCTGTGCCCCATGCAGGGACTTTCCCACTCCTCTCTGCACCCAGAGGTGGGGAGGGCGTGCTGGGCGCGGAGTGGAGCTGAGTCTCCCATCCTCACCCACACTTGTCCCTGAGGAGCCCCCACCCCGAGGCCCTGGAGCCCCGCAGCACACATAGCAGTGCTCCATCTCTGCCCAGCCACCCCGCATCCCCTCCGAGTCTGCTCTCTGTGGAAGTCTCCCTGCCACCCCCTTGGTCCTGCTGGGTTTTGCAGATGATCCGTCCATGGCACCAGAGTGAGAAACACACAGGCTTCTCCCTTGGCACGTAATAGGCACCCTTGTCTTGTTTTCAAGGTTTTCTGGATCAGCTGTACCAGGCCTAAGGTCTTCTTCTTCTTAGATTATCTGGGAGGTGCGGGAGCCTGAGACTGCATGGACGGTTGGCCCTCAGGAACCCTCATCTCCACCACTCCCAAGCCTCAGAGGCAAAGTCCAGGCTCCACACGGTGTGCAGATGACACTCCTGACACACAGCACGGAGCAGCCGCGCAGCCGACCGGACCCGTGGAGTCACATGGAAGAGATGAGCAAAAATACAGGGAATGTTGAATTTAGAGTCATCATGTAAACAACCACATTGCCACAGATGCCCCTTGAAGTCACCCCCTTGCTCTGAAAGCACTCATCCCTGGTTCTCCCCACCTTCTGATGGGCTCTGAAGCCCTCTTTCCTGAGGGCCTTTACGAGCTGTGATCAAGAGTCCTGTGACTTCTGCCGCTGAGTGCCATCGGGAAAGGCAGGCTGTAAAAACGGGACCTTATTCTCCAGATCTGGCACTGCATGACTTCGGGCTCTTCCCCAAAATGAAGGGAAGGGAAACATTTTGAACTGATTCAGGATGTGGAGGCAGCCACAAGGGGCAACTAAAGACACTGAAGAGAGAGGACTCCGGGGCTGCTGCAGAGAGCAGCAGGGACAGTGGGAAGAGTGTGTGTAAAGCCGGGGAGGCCTTCATGGGTGGGACTCATGGCAGCCTGTCTGTTACAGTGTCCCCTTGAGCTGGAAGGCACAAGAGCTGAAGACAAAGCAGGGGCAACTGTGCGAGGGGTCAGCATCGGTGAGGCTGAGTAGGGCAGGTTCCTGTGAGCAGTGCGCTGAGGGAGGAGACTTTCCGGCTCTGAAAGTGGAGTCCCAGGAAGGGAGCTGCAGAGGCCTTGTCACCCACACAGTGCCCAGAGCTCCAGCCCGCTGCCCGAGGGCATGGAGAGAGGGCGGAGCCTGGAGTCCAGCAAGGAGCATAGGCAGCTTGGTGACAGCATCCTTCCTCTCAGGGAGCCTCGAGACGCTCACAGAAAATGAGTTAAAAGACATTAAGAAGATGACAGGAAACAAGAACAACATAAATTGAAGAAAACTCAGAAGCATAGTGGCACAATTCAAGAGAAAATGAGAAATAAAAGAGAAATGTCATTTCAGAAAGGAAGACCAAACCAGGAAAAATGCAAGACTGGATAAACTCAAGAACAAGGCCTTCAGGAAAGCGAAATGTAAGCTGGGCATGGTGGTGCACACCTGTAATCCCAGCACTTGGGAGGCTGAGGCAGGAGAATTGCTGTGAGTTTGAGACCAGCCTGGACTACACAGTGAGTTCCAGGTCAATCTCAACTACATAGTGAGACCGTGTCTCAAGGAAAAAAAAAAAAAAAAAGCAAAAAGTAAAAAGGAAGAAAAATGATAAAATATTAGAAAGTAGAAAAAGAGATGAGGAAGTTTTGAGAAATCCAGGAGTGGTGGCACTGGCTTGTAATCCCAACTATGTAGGAAGCTGAGACAGGAGAATCACTGGGATCTGTGAGTCTGAGACCTGCCTGGATGACATAGTGATATACCATCTCATAAAAAAAAAAAAAAAAGGAAGAAATGTTTGGGAGAAATGATACATTTGCAGATTGTTAAAGATACTATAAGGCACAGATGATAGGTAACCCTGAGTTAAAACAATGACAAAAATCAAAGTAGAGGATCAAAGCACTAAAGCCCTACTTCAAAGAAACTTTCCTGCAATAGAAAGGTTGAACATTGTAAAATGGTTTGTTGAAAGAGCAGAGAACATCAACCCAGGACAACCACTGCAAGACGTGCTCACATCAGATGACAAGACTGAAGGAAAAGGAGCATGCAAGTCCCGGAGTGACACAGTGAGTTATCCTCAGCCTCCAGACAGCAGCTGCTCATGCCAGAAAATACACAGTCAGGGCTTGGAGCTGGTTCTCGGGTGGACAGGGAGGAGCTGCTGCAGGGAGGTGCGCGGCACAGTGGCGAGCTAGTGACACAGTGAGTTATCCTCAGCCTCCAGAGAGCAGCTGCTCGTGCCAGAAAATACACAATCAGCGCTTGGAGCTGGTTCTCGGGTGGACAGGGAGGAGCTGCTGCAGGGAGCTTCCGGGCACCAAGTGCAGGGCTTGCTCATGCTGCACAGGTGCTCCAGGGACACGGTCCTGAGCCCCTGCTGAGAGGTCTTTCCCAAAACGAGTGTTACAGAGACAAGTCACTGAGCTGGGTGTGGTGGTGCACGCCTGTGATCCCAGCACTCGGGAGGCTGAGGCAGGAGGATTGCTGTGAGTTCAAGACCAGCCTGTGCTACATAGTGAGCTCCAGGTCAGTCTCAACTACATAGTGAGACCCTATCTCAAACAAACAAACAAACAAACAAACAAAAACCCAAAAAACAAAAACAAAGACAAGTCACTGTCGGGAAGACTCTGACCCAGGACTGGAGGAGTGCAGATCCTTGGTGACTCCCATGGGGCAAAGAGGGTGTGAGGAGGGGACCACGGGCCCAGGTGGGCCAATGCCGGGTCAGACTTCATGGACAGAGCAGGGTGTGCACACGTGTGCCTGGAGGTGTCCACCCAGGTGCTGGTGGTGGTGCTGATATGATATGCATGTGTGTGTGTGTGTGTGTGTGTGTGTGTGAAGAATAGAGCAGGGGGTAGATGCTGTCCTTTCGTTCTCTCTGCACCCTGGAGCTGGGACTTGGCATGCAGAGGAAAGGTTAGGAAGAGAGAACATAGAGGATGTTGTCACATTCAGATCTAAAGTCTCACATGTTGGGGAAGTGATTGGATCGTGGGTGTCACATTCACGAGTGGACCAATCCACGGAGCAGTTGGTGGCCAGCTGTGCTGTGGGAGGTGGGCCTGGTTGCAGGTGGGCACCAGGGCCTGGCCCAGAGGTGCTGCTGCTGTCCTGGCTCCTCCCGTCTGCTCCTGGCCACCGTGAGGTGAGCCGTTTTCCACCTCCACCATGAAGTTCCTGCCTTGGAGCCAGCAGGCAGGCCATGGACCAAATCTGCTAAAGCCAAGAGCCAAATAAACCTCTCCTTTCCGTTGCAGGTGTCAGGTATTTTCTCACAGATACAGGAAAGTGGCAATGCAGAGGTTAGGTAAGAAAATATCCCTGGCATGTAGAATTCGAACTGGAAATGTGCTGTGAACTTGAGTCCTTTTCGCTTTAGTTCACACCCAAACACACATGCACACGCACACACGCACACACACACACACAGGCACCCTTGCTCTGCCCAGTGAGAAGTCTAGATACAGTGGACGACCAGCTCAGCAGTGACAGCCACGCTGTGAGGCTCCCTGGGCCAGGAGAGTGTGGCTGGGCCAGGCCTCCGGGAGAAGCTCAGGGCCAGTCTGGCCGTCCGTACCGCACCCCTCTTTGCCTCTGTGACCAGCCGTGCTTCCTGTCCACTGACTCTGGAGCAGTGGTGTGGGTACGGAGTTGTTCTCAGGAG
The DNA here is from genome assembly GCF_012274545.1 of Fukomys damarensis. NCBI lineage: Eukaryota > Metazoa > Chordata > Mammalia > Rodentia > Bathyergidae > Fukomys > Fukomys damarensis. The sequence goes on along the minus strand of NW_022900928.1, from coordinate 135,150,316 downwards.
CTGCTGGGTCCAGGCTCTCGCAGCCAAGCTGCCTGCCATGGCTGACGGGTGCCCAGCGTGGTGTGCCAAGCGGTGAGCGGTGTGCCCGGCTGGGCATGCACTGTGGGCTGCTTGGGTGACACTGGTTCTGAGCCTTCCCTCGTCAGTGGCTGTGCATGCACGGCTGCCGTGTCATGACGTGGGCCCCTTCGCACACACTATCGAAGTTCTGCATTTATTTAGTTAATTCCCGGGGCCCCAGCTGCACACTCGCTGGTGTTCCTCGCAACGTGGTGCCCATTTGCCTCCTGCGTGCAGCCTCGCCTCCCTCCCAGCTCTCCCATGTGAGGCTGAAATCCTCAGCCAGTCTGATAGGCAAAGCGTGCTTCTCCCTCCTCTGTTTGCGTCTCACTCAACACTGGACGTAAGTCAGGTAAACATGTTTACTGACCATTTGTGCCTCTTTCATTGTGGGCTTCTTTCTGCTGAAGTCCTCGTGCTGTAAACCGTTTGCCTTCATCTTTGGTTAGCATGTCCCCACTTCCAGGCACAGGGATGGGCACACGGAAGCCGCTCCAGGTCCCCAAGGGCTCTCGCCTCTGCCTGGATTCCTGTGAGGATCCCTCTCTGCTCTTCTCTTTTTTCATCTTGGAGATTGGACCCAGAGCCTTCTCACTGAGCTACATCTCTGGCTATTTTTAATTTTCTATTTGGAGAAAGGGTCTTGCTAAATCTTTACATTGCTCAGGTGGGATGGAAGTTGTAACTCCCCTGCCTCAGCCTCCCCAATGTGCTGGGATCGTGGGTGTGGAATACAGCACCAGGAACTCTGCTCTTTTTGTTTGTTGGTTTGTTTGTTTGTTTTATTTTGTTTTTTTGAGACAGGGTCTCACTATGTAGTTGAGACTGACCTGGAACTCACTATGTAGCCCAGGCTGGTCTCGAACTCACAGCGATCCTCCTGCCTCAGCCTCCCAAGTGCTGGGATTACAGGCATGCACCACCACGCCCAGCCTCTGCTATTTGAACACAGTTTTCTGGCTCCCATCTTCTAAGGCTGCCCTCTGTATTTGCACCCATGTGCCTGGAGTTGGGAGTGAGGTGCTCACACGGCTGGAGTCTCAGCCCCTGTGAGGTTTCCTGTGAAGGCAGTGAGGTCCCGGCACCCTCTACCCTCTGCCCCTGCATCTGGGCCTAGGTTCCTGGCCTCCTGGCCCCACTGCTGGGTCCCTGTGGCCTGGATGTGCACCAGGGAGGGGTTGACATTTGTGTTCTGCTCTGCTTCACCCAAAAGCTCGCAGCCCGGATGAGAGCACCAAGAACGTTTACCTTATGGTGACTGTGCCATGGCCAAGACCACAAGTGGTACTTGTATTCTCTAGCGGGACTTCATTATACATGAGAGCCACGCTCTCATTTCCTCTGGGGTCCAGCTGTTTGTCTTCCTAGTGCTGTAATTAATTGCCTGTTTTCTCCCACCATCTGTCTTTCCTGCTCAGTGTTTGGGGTTCTCTGGGTGGGGCTCGGGGCTTGGTCCCCACCCTGCTGCCCCAGGCAGTGCCTTCTGTCTTCCCTCTTCTGCTGGGCTTTATACCTTCATTTTCTAGGGCCACATCCTTGCGCACAGTAAACAGACAACTCGAACTGCTAGGTGACTGTGTAATAAGCAGGGCAAGGACCTGGACAGACATTCGGCACACAGATTAAACAGACAACTCGAACTGCTAGGCGACTGTGTAATAAGCAGGGCAAGGACCTGGACAGACATTCGGCACACAGATGACGTAGACAAGCACAGGCACAGACTGAATGTTGCTCAGGATGCAGACTGAAGCCACGGTGGGACCCCACTCCACTCCCAGGATGCCGGAGGAAAGGAAGCACCAGCAAAGACAGAGAAGCCAGAGCCCGGCCTTGCTGGTGGGATGTGAAATAGTGCAGCCTGTGGAAAAGTCTGCCGGTTCCTAAAACTCAGAAACCCAAGGGACCGTGGAGCCCAGCAAGTCCTCCTTAGGTGTGCGCCTGAAGGGCAGAGCGTGGTCCATGCACATACTGTCCCCAGATGTTCACAGCAGCTCCACGCGTAGTGAGGAGCAGAGCTCCATCCAAATGATCATCGCTGGATGGATGAGGGAATAAATGCGGACACCATGGAAATCCTGCAGACATGAACAGGAAGAAGTAGGCACATGGCACAGCTTGGATGGACCTTGACAGCGCTACTAAGTGAGAGCGGCCAGACAGACACGAAGGACTCGTGATTTTGTTCATCTGAAATCTTCAGCAGATACAAATCTGCAGGAGAGAAAGTGGCTTAGGGTTGCCAGGGACTGGAGAAGAGGAGAAATGCAGAGTGACTGCGAATGGGGGCTTTGTTTGAGGGTAATGAAAACCTCAAGGGTTAGGTAAGGACAGCAGCAGCAGTCTTGTGATCCCACTTTGAAAGAAAGGTTTTATGGCTTGTTAATTGCAGCAGTAAAATTAACACAGGTGTACATATTTCCTAGCCAAACACACACAGCCCCCAAATGCCTGAAATGTCTTTATTTTTCATTGACCTTTGAGTGTGTGTTCATTGATTATTTGCCATGCAGAGTACACACCGTTGACCGGCCCCTTTGTAAACCGTTTCCTGCTAGGGGCCTTTTGGTTGTTTCACGTGTGTGGTTATTGTTATTGTGAGCTTTGCTTGTTTGTTTTTTTATTTTTGAGTCAGGGTCTCACTATGTACCCCAAGCTGGTTTGGAAATGGCAGAAGTCTTCCTGCCTCAGCCTCCTGAGTGCTGGGAACACAGGTGTGGGCCACGATCTGGCACATGTTCTGTGTGAGTAGAAACTGCCAGGTGCTGGGCACACGGAACTCACCCCAAGCACAGCCCCCAGCTGCACAGCACAGGCCAGCAGATCACTTACTTGTACTACTAAATTTGCTCTAGGGAGCCCTCAGGTTAAATCAGGGCCACAGGGTGCAGTGGCCACATGAGAAATGCCAGGTTCGTGAGCTCATCAGACCCCAGATCACGAGGACGTGGGGCCTCCCCCAGACCACAGAGCCCCCATTTGCCTGGTGCTGTCCTGGGACTCAGGGCAGCTGTGGGCCCTGGC
>NW_022900928.1:135136096-135146658 GCF_012274545.1 Fukomys damarensis | reverse complement strand
GGGGGGGGCAGGTGGGTGGAGATGGACAGATTGACGGATGGATGGAGATCTGAGCGCTCCCCAGTGACTGCGCCTGTCACCCAGTATCAGCATCTGTCTCCTGGACATTACTCAGATCACAGGCCCCACGTTAGTGTCTCCAGGGTACCTTCTTTGTCCGACTGTCTTTTTGGGGATCGTGGTCACTCAAGTCCTCTCCAACCTGCGATCTTCTCTGGTGCCTTAACAGCTGGTTTTCTACACACAGCCCAGGTTTTCCAGCTATTTTCAGGAAAACAGCCAGTCTGTGAGCAAGAAAGGAGCTACTGCTACAAGGAGTAGAAAATCAGTTCTTACTTTCACTGTTACTCTCATCCTGGCCCCGACACTGACTCCTCTCCTGGCTGGATTGCGCTATTTGTTGTTTTCTCAGCAAAGACTTTGCTCTCCCTAAATCACAGACATAATCTCCTCCAGTGTCCGAGGACAGGCATCGGCTGTCCTTTCATGCCTGCCTGTTTTCCAGGCACACTGCTGGGGTGCTGTGGGGAGGGGCAGTGGGGAGCAGTGGCACCAGTCCACAGTGTCTCTGCTGTCAGGCTGACGGCTCCCACCCCAAAGCCCTTTTTTTACCCATGGTAATTCTTGTACATACTCCTGTCTGGATTAAAGGACTCTTTTCTTCTTGGCCTTTGCGAGAAGACAGCTGGTGCAGCACTTGTCACGCCTGCCTGTCCCTCTTACTGGAAGGTGCCACTTGGAGCTGCCCTCACTGGTTTCTGTCAAAACCCAAACATGGACAGAGGACAAGAGCCAGAGAACAAGAGACAGTAAAGGAGTCCAGGCTGGGATCAGGCCTCCTGGGATCTCACCTGGGTTAGCCAGGGTGCTGTGAGAACCTAGAAGGAACAATTTCAATGCAGCCAGAGATGGTGACCAGCAAGCCCCCTCGGAGATGGCCAGAGGGCCTGTAGTTCCTGGAACCCTTTTGCAGCAGGCTGAGGCCTGGAGGGCGAGGGAGTTGTTAAGGCCTGGGGCCTGGGGTAATGCAGTCCAGGGGCTCCCAACATTGAAGGTGAGACCAGGGCTGGGAAATGGCCTCTGTGTCGGCTGGCTTTTAGTGACTACAACCACAGACTTGAGAAAACCAACGTAATGGGGAAAGGTTGATTCCAGCTCACAGTGCTGGACATTCCAGGCTGCTCAGGGTGGACCCATGCCTAGGCCACTGGCTGGAGGTGCAGATGGCATTGGCAGTGTGGTACAAACCTACTCAGAGCCGGGCGGGAACTGGGGAGAGGAAGGGTGGGCCGCAAAGCCCAGAGGACGTACTAGGCCCTACTTCTTAAAGGGTCCACCCCTCCCAGTAGTGTCATCCTGGGAACCAAGCGTTTTATTCCTGGGCTTTGGGGGACTCTCATCCAAACAATACAACCTCACCTGTACCCCAGGATTGCCAACTGCCACCTGAAGGGTGGCAGAGAGCAATTGTGGGGTGGGAGGGACAGTTACACCTCCTCGGAGAGTCAGAAGGCACCCCTGTATCCCGGAGACCCCTTCTGTGTGTCCTCAGGAAGCACCGAGTCTTTCACCTCCAGGCATGGAGCACAACAGCTCACCCAGAACTTTCCCTCCACCTGCACAAGGGCCGTGGCCTTGCCTTTCTCCTTGTGTGTGCTGTGGACCCCGTGGGAGGAGATCTGAGGGGCAGGCAGGAGCACAGTGCCCATGAGAGTGCTGCTTGACCAGAGGCTGTGGCTCCAAACTGCAGCCAGAATCTAGAAGGTCTCAGAGCCTTCCTGCTTCCTCTGTGCCCAGGGCCTTTGCTCAGTGGTGGACAAGACCCTGCTCTGTGCTTGGGGACTGTATGGGGCATGTGGGGCCAGGGAGTGAGCAGGCGAGGAGAGGGAGGGCAGAGGCTGGCTTTCTGATGCTGTCCCCAGACCCAAGGTTTGGAAACGAAGCCAGGAGGCAGGGAAGTGGGGGAAACGGCTCCTCCTGGAAAGGACTGAGCAGTGTCCTCAGTTACGTCCACCTGAGCACACGCTGAGCATGACTTTGCTGAGAAATAGGGTATTGGTGGGGTAAGGCCTGAGAATGACTTGTTTTGTGCCCGGTGTCTTTACCAGAAAGAAAGCAAGAGCACAGGACACAGAGAAGCCCAGGTGAGTCAGAAAAACAGGGGCAGGGTGGTGTCCACACACCAGGGCGCCACCTCTGGATGGCAGCTGCAGAAGCCAAGAGAGGTGGCAGGGCTTCCTGCCCAGCTCAGAAGGGGCCACCCTTCCCATGTCCTGCTTTTGGGCTCCTGGGCTGCAGGCTGAGGAGGACAGGGTCCTGCTGCTTGAAGGACCTGAGTGTGGCGTTCTCTTCTGCTCCCCTCGGAGCCCCCTTTGCTCCTGCGAAAGGGTCAGTGCAGTGTGTGGGCTGGTGGGACTTTTGAGATAGGCAGGGATGGCTGAGTGTGGACTTGTCAGGGACACCAGGTCTCCAGGGCCAGAGCACAGGCACCTAGAGACTCCCACATCTCTGCAGCACAGACATGGCCAACTGCTGCTACCACCCAGCCAGCTGCTAGGCAGGGACACCACCCATCCTCTCCATTGGGCCCTCCTGGAAAGTTGCTGAATGCCTTGGAGGTGTTGGCCTTCTTGTCCCTGGGCAGTGAGAAGACAGATGAGGGAGGCTGTGGCATCCCAAGCACCTGGAGACAGGGCAGGGCAGTATGTTTACCACAGGGCCTGCGTTAAACAGCAGGCCAAAATCTCCTGACTAAAAGCTGGGCAGGAAAGCATTAAAACAGCTGTCTCTGAGTGGGATATTTTGTTTGTTTTTCTGTATGTTCCAAGTTTTCTGCAGTGGTGATGTATTTCTTTGAGAATAGGAAAAAAAATCTTTTTCTCTTAAAAGATGAACGCTGGAACTCGCGAGGACTCACAGTCACAGGGCCGAGACAGCAATTTGGCCACATGCCCAGGCAGTCACTTCCTGGCCACAGCAACTGTGTGGAGCAGCCTGTGGCGAGAGAAGCATTTAATGGCCTGAAACCAGTGGCTCATGGGTTTAGACCAACAGAACTCATAAATCTCTTCAGTTGATGTTTAGGTCATGCAGGACCTGGCTTGTGAACCTGGGTTATATCTATCATGTCTACAGTGCCAGAAATTGGAGTAGAGAAAAATTTCCATTATTTGTTAATTCATTAAAAATTGATAATAACAGAATCATTACATGTTAGCACTGACACCATTATTATTATTTTTTTTTGAGACAGGGTCTCACTGTGTAGCCCAGGATGGCCTCGAACTCACGGCAATTCTTCCTCCTCAGCCTCCCGAGTGCTGGGAGTACAGGCGTGCACCACCACGCCTAGCCTGATACCATATATTGAATGAAAAATATAGCTATGTGTTCTAAAACAAAAAAAGAAAAGCAACACTTTTTAAAATCAACATTTTTGCAAATTTCTTTTGTGTCTGGCTTGATAATGCCTGGCTAGATTTACAAACTCTTCTGCAGTCACTCTGTTGCTATATTTTATGTAAGCTGATGTATACAAAGAAAATCTGACCTCACGCAGATTTATAGTCAGAAAAGTGAGAAGTATTTCAACAGAATTTTTAGATAATTGTGGATGTCATTCTTTGATATCATATTAAAACTTGACGTCAGAGACTTGATTAGGTAAAATGAAGAATCCAAAGCATATCAACAATTTTTTCTTTTTTTTTTTTTTACATGAAAACCCACTGGTCCATTTTGCGATGTGAACAGATTTTTTTTTTTTGTACCAGGGATCAAACTTAGGTTCTTGGGCTTGCGAGGCAGGGCAGGTGGCGGAACCGCTGAGCTAAATCCCTAGCCCTTGAACAGATTTTTATACTAAGATTTTGTAAAACCATGCTGGAAAGTTCTGTTTGCTAACTCACGGATATTCCCAAAGGGGATGAATCTCATGACATTAAGAATCACATCCAGAAATAACAGCCCAACCCATCAGAAGAGCCCCTAAGTGTTGGGACTTTATCGTGCTTTGGTGCAAGTTTTCCAAAATTCTAATTTTTGCTTGACATGTGAATTTTATCACTGGCAGCAGGTCCTGAGAGTTTCTTTTCCTGAATTCAAGTTGCATTTCATTTGGTAGGGTCAGCTGCCTCATCTCTGAGACACAGCCGGGCACCCTCTACTCAAAGAAGGAGAGGTTTCATTTGGCTCATGTTTTAAGGGGATTTAGTCTATGGCCAACTGGCTCCAAGGCAGAAACATTGCAGGGGAGCCTCATGGTAGAGCAAGGCTGCTTAGCTTATGGTGACCAGGAAGCAGCATCCTCTTTCCTACAAATGACTTGGATTTATCCTTCTTTATGGCAGAGTAGTGCTCCATTGTGTGCAGACCACATTTTCTTTATCCAGACCTGTCGATGGACACAGGCCCCTTCTAAGATTTAGCTATTGTAAATTGTACTGCTATAAACATGTGTGTGTGTGTGTGTGTGTGTGTGTGTGTGTGTGTGTGTGTGTAATATGTTGTCTTTAACGCTTTGGGAAAGATACCTAGAAGGGAACGAGCTTGGTGAAATGGAATTTCTGGTTTTAGTTGTTTGAGGACTCTCCATACCGATTTCCCCAGTGGGTGTACTAGTTTACATTCCTGCCAACAATGTAGAAGGGTCCTTTACAAGGCTACTTAGTGAACAGCTGGGAAAAATTACTGCAGACATTTCAGAACACCTGTGAGTTCGCCCAGTGTTGGGATGACACCAGGAGCAGTGGCAGGGCCTCTCGGGGACAGCCACTAGAGGAGGGAGGTAGAGTCAGGACCTGTGGAGTTCAGGGCCAGGTTTCAGAATGGACTTCCAGAAAACTGATAAGAAATTCACCAGGGATGAGGTAGCCAAGACTAGGCAGAAGAGTCTCAGACACAGACCTCAGGGCTGTTTTACTTCAGTGCAATTCAGGGACCATTGGAGTTTTCATTGGCTCCACCCTTTGGGAAGAGCTAACTTTGATGTCAGGGTGGTGTCTGCTATCTTTTCTCTCAGATGTCATTATCAGTTGTGGCTACTGTAATGCTGTGTAGCAGAGCACCCTAGACTCAAAGGTGTGCAGGAGAAGCACTGTTCCCACACCCAAGGGTCTGCAGGTCCCCCAAAGTCTTAATGATCTGGGATAGGCTGACCTGGAGGTTCTGCTTCTCCTGCCAGTTGGGTGAACTTGGCTCCTCACTGAGGGCTGGAATCCAACCTGTTTTGTGTGGTTCACCTGGGGACTAGGCTGAGGACATGACAAATATTGGAGAGTACTTGTCTCAGATGAGAAACACAGCACATCTGCTAACCTGTGGAAGTGCATTTAAGCCCTTTGCTTATATACAGTCAGATAATTTTCCACTGGTCACAGAAGTTCTGTGGGTGAACTCCACACTGATGGACAGGGATGTGCATCCTATGCACAGGTGAGAGGAAGGGGATAAATGTTTGCCAACTCATAATCCAAGCTTCAGCCAAGTCCCATCAAACATGTCATTGGTAATTGTGATGCACCAACTCGACTTGTGTAAGGACCACTTTGAAGATTGGTGAAACTCCGGGTGTGTCTGGAAGACTGACACACAGGCCAAAAACTGATGAGGCAAGACCCATCCTGGATGTGGACTCCACCAACCAATAGGTTTGTGTTTTAGATGGGGAAAGAAGAAGAAAGTGTTCCCCTTTTCTTCATTGGAGGAGCTCTGGACTTTGCCACTGTCCTTGGACATTTGTCTCCAGGCTTCCTGTGAACTCTTTAGCCTTCCAATGCAGACCCTTTGGCTTTCCAAAATGGAGCTGCACCAGACTCTATAGAGAGAGTCAGCCCTTTGACCTTCAACTGGACCCTCTACCCCTCCAGCCTTCAGATCACTTTGCATTCTTCCTTTGCGAGCCTACCCGGTAAATTCCTTGTATAAGCATATGTGTATATTTTATATTATATTTGTTCCTCTAATGGACCTCACTGCATCCTAACTGATGCACTACACCATTTGAAAGGACCTGAAAGCGTGGTTGTGTCAACAGATGCCCCTCTATGTTGCTTTGAATCAGTCTAGGTGAAGGGAGGATTCTGGAATGGGACCTGGACTAGAGCAGGTGATAAGGTGTTCTACCTGTCCACTTCATCTTGAAGCACAAAGATGAGCCTATGTAGAGCTGGCCCATTGGCGGCTGTACTCTTATGGAACAAGGACCATGGACCTGGTCCAGAGGAGGCTGCAAGCTGCTGATGTAGCACAACGGTGTTGGTCCATGGTTGGCTGAATTCTGGTGTGCAAGGTCACTGGAACTAGCCCATGAGCTGCCGAAGTCTGAGGGACAAGGACAATGTAACTGGTTGATGGGATGCTGAATTCTTAAGCACAAGGACGATGGAATTGCTCCATGGGATGCTGTATTCTGCTGGCATGAGGGCAATGGGACCTGTCTGTACTAATCACTTTTCTCATTGCCTGGCCACAATACTCAACACCCACAGCTTAAATGAAGAGAAGTTTATTTTGCCTTTATATTTACACTCCATGCTCAACTCCAAGTCAGAGGCAGAATTGTCATGGCAGAAAGGCATAGCAGAGGAGATGCTGTCCACAGAATGGTGGTCAGGAAACACAGTGAAGGGAGGGTCTGAGGAGGGAGATATGCCCACCCGCTGTGAACTTACCAGTAGATTATTTTACTAATGAGTTCAGCACCTCCATGATCCAAGCCCCTTCCAAAAGCCCTGTCTGTGAGTGCATGAGCCCTCTGGGGGACTTTCTTGATCTAAACCATAACATGGTCCATGAGACGCTGAAGACTGCTACAAGTCTCCTGAAGTCTGGTACAAGGTTAATGAAACCAGTCTGTGGCTTGCTACACTCTTTTGGTGCAAGGTCCAGAAACTGGTCCATGGGAAGTTGAGATCTGGCTCATGAGTTGCTACCATCTGTTGGTATGAGGGCACTGTTAATGGCCTATGGGATGCTGTCATCTGATGGAAAAAGAAGGCAATGTCCATGGGATGCTGAATTATTAAGGAAAAGGACAATGGACTGGTCCATGGGATGCTGCACTCTACTAGTAGAAGGACAAAGGAACTTGTCTGTAGGATGCTGAACTTTGATGTACAAAGGCAATGGAAAGGGTCTATGGAATTTTGCAGTCTACTGGAACAAAGACAATGGAATGGGTTCATGGGATATTGCTCTCTGATGGAACAAGGACAATGGAATGGGTCCAAGGTATACTGTCCTCTGATGGTACAAGGACAATGGAACGAATCCAAGGGATGCTGAACTTTGCTGGTAAAAGGACAATGGAACTGGCCCACGGGATGCTGCAATCTGTTGGAATCAGGGCAAAGCACAAGTCCATGGAATGCTGCCCTCTGATGGAACAAGGAGATGGAAATGGTCCATGGGATGCTGCAGTCCTTTGGAACAAGGACAATGGAACTGGTCCATGGGATGCTGAGCTCTTATGGTCAAGGATAATGGAACTGTTCCATGGGATGCCACCAGAGAGATGAAAAAGGACAATGGAAGCAGCTGGTCATTCCAGGGACATCAGCTGTGTATCTGGATACCTAATGAGTAGCAGGTGAACAAGGGCACCAAAATGTGCAGACCGTTCATAGTCCATGATGATAGTACACAGGGATTCCCTCCTGGTTTCTGGCTCCTTGCTTCCCTCTGGATTTGGTGACAACTCCTCATGGGCCCACCTACATGTGTCTCTAGCCTCATTGCCTTAGTTCTCTTTGCTGGGACAAAATATCTGACACCTACAAATTAAAGGAAGAAAGGCTTGCAGTTTGTAGAGGTTTCAGTTGATGGTCAGCTGGCTCCCAGGCAGGACAACATGGAGAAATAGTCCACAGCAGGACAGGCAGGAGGCAGTGAGTTTCCCTTCTTCCTTCCCTTTTTATTCCATCCATGCTACAAGTCTCTTGGTTGGTGCTGTCCACTCCCAGAGTGGGCTTTCCTTCCCTCTTCAGTAAATTCATCATCTACAATCAGAACTGTGCTAACCAGTCAGACTAAGCCAGCATCACACCCACAATCCAGTCACTTCCAACAGCCCCACCTATGAGCACATGAGGCTTTGGGGGACATCTAGATATAAGCCACGCACTTCTCACTACTACTTCAAACTTACCCTTCTTCCCAAGGATATGGAGGACAAGCTCATGGAGCTCCTTGAGGGATGTGTCCCCTTCTGTAAGACTCCAGGTAGAATCATGTCTCCCTCAAATTGGGTTCCTGGAGAGGCAGTGTGTGAATAATTCACCTTTGCACTTCCCAGCACCTGACACTAGAAGTGTTCATGGAACATGCAAATTACAATACCAATAAAAAGATGATGTCAAGAATGATCAGGCACTCGTCTAAGTTGGGGATCTTAGTCATCAATCATTGGTTGTTGCTGGTAGATGTCTGTTAACTCTCAGAGAGAAAAAGAAAAACTGAACTAAATGTCTAGTCTTTGCCAATTTTCCCAGTGTAAAGCTCCCCCAAGGCCGATTTCAAGCTGACAGTGCAGGCCAGGGACAGGCATGGAGCCAGCTCACGGAGTTGGCATTGGTGGCCTGGCACATGCAGGACATCCTGCCTGGTCATCAGGCTGGAGCAGTTCCTCCTCCTGCCTCAGGGCCCAGGCATAGGAAAGTGCAGGTGAGGCCTAGCCTGTTTCGTGCTGACTCAGAGGGACAGGACTGCAGAGGAGAGGTCAGGAGGCTGCTCTGAGTGGCTGCCATGCTGGTTCACAGACCCTGAGATGTGAGGACAGAGAAGGGGCTGAGGGTCCTGCAGCTCCTCTGCTGCTGCCTCAGTGCCCTGCAGCTAAGAGAGTCACCATCGCCCCTCCTGCAGCTGGAGTCTGGGCTCCTGGGAGCTGAGCCACCCTCCACTCCTCCTGCAGGCCTTTTTCTCACCCTGGTAAGTGGGGACTCTGCTTTCCATGCCTCCAGCCATCCCCACCTGTGTCCCTGGCATCACCAGTCTTGTGGCACCCTAAGGGCCCAGCAGCAAACCCCGGCTGGGTGTCTGTGCAGGGCTGGGACAGTGGCGGGGCTGCTGGGGGGCCCAGGGTGGGGTCCTCCTGTGGATGCAGATGTCCCCACTCCCTGAGGGTCGCCAGCCCCAGAGCGCTGTCCTGGCGGCACGGGAAGGCACTCAGGTGGGGTCTGGACCATAGAGCAGGATAGACCCTGGGAGGCTCCCTGGCAGGCAGGTAGCGGGTCTGACCCCTGGGACCTGCTGTGTGGTAGGAAAGGGACACGTGCTCTGACAGCAGATGATCACAGGTATGCAGTGGGTGTGAGCTCAGTGCTGGGGGTGGAGGCAGAGCACAGTAGCGGTGCCCCCTTAGAAGCGGAGCCTGGGGTCCATCCTCAAACTATCGCCCTGCCTGGGTGAGATGGGGCCTCTCCCTTGCTCTGCACCTTTATTCTTTGTAGAGCAGAGTGGATTCTATTTCCTGTTGTGGGACTGAAGTGCAACACTTTGTCCCCTGGGACTGACAGATGTCCCTCTGGAGCGGCACAATTCAGAGACACTGACTGGCATCCCACTGAGTGGCTTCTGGGATGAGAGCCAGGGCTGGCCCAGTGGCCAATCAGCTTGTCCACACCCTGTGATAGGCCAGGGCAGCTTGGCTCTGACCAGGCTCTACATGGTCCCTCTCTGGGCTCTTGTGGACAGCCTCCTCTCCTGCCCACCTGCCAGGGTGGCCCTGCCCTTGGTGGACCAGAGGAATGAAGTCTTGGGCCTCCTAGGGACCCTGAGTGCTCTTCCCAGGGCTGCAGGACATACAGAGCTGCCAGCTTCCCAGGACTCTGGGTGGGCAGGCACCAGGGCCACCGGGTGTTCTCCTGGCATTGCCCTCTGGCCTCTGCCCAGGTCCAGGGTGGCCCCTGACCCCAGGGCCGGGCAGAACTGTCTTCTCCCAATTTTCCCAGCATGGTGAACACTGTGCCCCTAGGTGTCAGGATCGTTGGATCAGGCACTTAGACCCTGGGAAACACCAGGGTTCCCTCCAGACAGTGAGGGTTGGCAGTGGCCTGAACTCCTCTGCCCTCTGCTGTTCCCGAGCCCCCTCTTGCTGTGGTCCTGTCTACAGGGCCATGCCTGACCCCCTGCACCCCTCTTGCTTTCCCGGGTGTTCCCACTGGCCCTGCCTTGTGCTCCCAGCTCAGCTGTTGCACCCCATCCACATGGAGGGTGTCTGCTGAACGACCCGGTGCTGGATGTGTGCACGAGTGGCCGGGGAGAGGTGCTGGCCGGTGTGGGAACCAGGGAGTCATCGCTGGCCTTGCTCAGCCTCCAGAGTTCTGGGTTTAAAAGATGTGCACCACCATGCTCAACTTCAGCTCAAAACTCTAATAGTGGCAAATCCACCATGGGTCATGATGGGCACCTCCTCCTGTGGAGGAGGAAGGGCAGGCAAGAGAGGAAGCTGCCTGTCTGCAGCTCCATGTTCTGGCTCCATGTTCTGCAGAGCTGTTTTGTAGGTCTGCAAGGGAATGAATGGGAAGACCCTGGGGCAGAGATGGTCACCTGGCCTCCTCCAGCCC
>NW_022900928.1:135126351-135136000 GCF_012274545.1 Fukomys damarensis | reverse complement strand
GTCGGGGGTTCACGGGGGGGGGCAGGCTGGAGGGATGCAGGCATGCTGTGCCCTCTGCCTGGGTATGGTGGGATGGCTGCTGGGGTCACAGGCTCATCTGAGCCCTACACCCTACCCACAGGACCAGCAGGACCAGACTCCTGGAAACAGGGAAGGGGCCAACCCTGTGCGGCCACTGCTGCAACTCTTCTCATGAATATGCATGAGGTGGCCTCTCCTGGGGGGGCCGTTCCCAGCCCCTAGCCCCTTATCTCTTGCGGTGAATAGGGTGCTATTGCGGGCAGGGCTGCAGAATTTTAATGACTTGCAAAATATAGTTAATTATGTAAAAAGACATCTTCTGCAGTTTTTCATGTAAATGAGACAAATTAATTGGTGTTCAGGCGTTCTGAGAGTGCCCAGTCCCAGGAGGGAGGGGAGTCCTTCCTGGCTGTGAAGTAGGTGCTTGCCAGAAAGCAAGGTGAAAGAGGAGAAGCCGAGAAGGATAATTTCTGATCCGTTTAATTAATCCCATCACTAAACCCGCCTGGGGTTTGTAACTGAAGCCGTGAGAACGCTCAGGCCGAGGGTTCTCGTTGGTGCTACCAGGCAATGAGAAGCCAGGAACTGGGGGGGGTGCCAGGGAGAGGCTAGGGGCAGGGCCTGGGGTACCCCTCCCCCTCCCCACTGGGCCCTGCCCAGTTCCAACCACGGCTGAGGGTGGGTGACATGGGGGAGGCACTGGCAACAGGTGAGCGGGGACATTTGGGTTAGGGGCCTGCCACCTTCAGGGACCAGAACAGATCTCTCTCCAAGGATGCACAACGGCCATGCCAGCCGGCATGGGGGCTGTGTCTGCAGTCCCATTATGCAGGAGGCTGAGACAGGTGGATTGCCTTGAGTTTGAGGCCAGCCGGGGCAGACAGGAGACACTGTCTCAAAAACAAAACAAAACAAAACAAAACACCTACCTAAACCAGAAAATAAATGTCCAACAGGCACAGGAAAAGTCATCTGGATAGGTCACACTCTCACCAAGGGCCGGGAGCGGCTGGAGGTCCCAGGCCTCTGCTCTGCTGCCGGGGTCACATAGCGCAGCCTGAAGCAGTGTGGTGCTCTCCCAAAGGTTAAGCATGGGGTTACCGAGTAACTCAGGCATTCCACTTCCGGAACACACCCAAGCAATGAAAGCAGGGCCTCAAAGGGACGTCTGTCTGCCCGCCTTCACAGCAGAGTTGTTCCCAAAAGGCGATGACCCGGGGGCCCACCAAGCAGGACAGATAAACACAGCGGGGTCCAGTCACACAATGGAATATTATTCAGGCATCAAAAGGGGAAATTCTGACCCATGTCACAGATGGAAGAGCTTTGCTGAGATTGGGCCGAGCAAGGTAAGTTAGTCATAACAGGACAAGCAGAGGTCACTCGTGTGTGGTCCCGAAGCGTCACAGTCACGAGATGGAGCACAGTGGTGGGAGCAGGAGGAGGGTGGCTGGGACCTCAATATGGAAGGTGCTTGGAGTTTTCACTGGGAAGATGCGTGTCGGTCCAGCCTGACGTGCCAGCTGCCGCGTCATCTGTCCACTTCTAGTGCTGCCGCTGCCTGAGGACCCCACGCCTGGGCCTGCGCTGCTGTGCACTGAGGAGCAGAACCCGGCCATCTGTCCCCCTGTGGCCTCCGTGGGTGGCAGTGGGCAGCACTGCTCTGTCCCCTGTACTGTCTTGGGTGCCTTGCCCTCTTCCCAGCCCACACAGCTCAGCTTTCTGACCGAGTGCCGCCACCCCAACCTCTGCTGTCCCTGGGAGCCGCCGTGGGAGGCTCAGCCGACAACGGGCTTCTATCTCAGCCCTGGACCCTATTCAGCCGGCACCCCCAATACCGCAATCTCTCTTCTGGGCTGCCCCACAGGTTCCTCTAGGGGAGAAACCCAACCTGCCCATGGCTGGATGGCACCCACGGCTGGATGGCGAGGAGGCACAGCCCTCCTGAGCCCCGAAGGGCTGCACAGCTCTCCAATCCCTCCCGAAAGCTTCCTGAGATCCAGAGCAGGGGCAGGTGGGATGCTGGGGTGCTGAGACCGCCTCTCCCTGGTCATTCTGTGGTTTCAGGTCCCCAGCTAGAACCCAGGGCAGAGCGTGTCCCCAGGCAGCTGGACTCACTGCCACTCGAGTGTGCTGTGGAGTCTGGGCACAGAGCTTCGGCTGGCACCGAGGTACCTCAGGAGGAGCCAGGAACAGGGTGCCTCAGTCCTCGCACTATCGGCTGTGCAGGGGAGGTTATCCCCAGGGTACAGCTGTGTCCCCAGGACAGCCTCCAGTCTCTCTCTGGGCTGGGTCTCAGAATGGTACCTGCTCAGCACAGCCTGGCCTGGTCTGTCAGGACTGAAGTTCAGGCTGCCAGGGGCAGGGCTGCCTGAAGCCTCCTGGGCACAGGGTGTAGCCCTGCACTGCAGTGCTGAGCCCCCAGGTTAGGCCACTGCCACGCGGGAGGCCATGCTGGGCTCTGCAGGTCAAAGGGCAGCAGCCACCCATCCAGACCAAGTGTCCGTCCAGCTGGAGGTCTCAGTGTGGACATCCTTGGCTCAGAGGGACTTGGTTTCCTCCTGCTTGTTCCCAGGCATGACACAGTCAGATCCAGAAGTCACCAACAGAACCCAAGAAGGAGCACCAGAGTATGTGAAAGAAACTAGAAAGAATGCAGCATCCAGGGGCCCTGGGGCTGTGGAGACTCCCTGAGATGCAGGGCTGGAATAACCCTGGATGCCCCGTTTCCACTGAGCAGCTCCTGGCCACATGCTGTTGGCTTGGCACTGCCATAAACCGGATCTGGATCCAGATCACTGTGTTCAACACGATGTTAAAAGTTAGAATCCCAGCTAAACACAGTCTCCACCAGTACCGGTCACCTTCCGTGTGTGCGCCACAAAATGCGAGGGCTCCTCCCAGTCCTGGAGCTGCCACTTGCACCCGGGGCCCAGGGGGGCTGCTGGGCCCCCTTCCCGCAGAGGTGCCCTTCACTGCTCTGTGAGTGCCTGGCCCTGGAAGCTGGGGCTGCGGTCCCTGAGTGGGGCCTGTTCCTCTCACGTACCCAGTGTGTGGTCAGGGGACCCAGGAAATGAGAGAGAGGAGGAAGGAGAAAGGGAGAGAGGAAGGAAGGAGAGAGAGGGAGAGAAAGGAAGGAGCAAGGAGGAGGAGAGGCCCGGGGCCCTGGAGCCCGCTGCCTGCAGAGGCTGCTGTTGGCCAGGACCAAACCCCAGGAAACCCAAAGAAGGAGCCCAGCGAGCAGGCATGACTCGTGTGTACCTGGCCTTCCCAGTGTGTGCGCAGACTGTGGTGAACCTGGTTTTGCACACGTGTGCCACCCTCCTGTGCAGGAGTGTGTTTCAGAACTGCGGATGTGGGAAAGCTCTGCCCATTTCCAGCACAGAGCCGGCAGCACGGGTAACGGGCTGGGTGTGTGTTAGTGCGGCGCCCTGTGAACCTCTTCTTGTTTTTAGTTGGACACGGCTCCGTGTGCACCCTTGGCCCCCGGAGGCTGGGGACTTCCTGCTTTGCCTCCAGCTGCATGCCTGCCCGTCTTGTGCAGCCTCCAGGTCCACAGGTATAAACCTGGACAGCTCAGAGAGAAGGCAGCCCTCTGTCCCCAAGCTGTCACCCCCGTCTCATGAATGTAGGTCCCCCTCCTGTCCTGAGTCTGGAGGACCCAGGGTGCCAGCTGCAGTGCTGCTCTTAGCCCCCTTTGTTTCAGGGCCCTTTGTCTTTCACTTGGTGACAGTGGCTGATGGCTTTGGGTGCTGCTAATCTTTTGTGTTTAACTGTCACAAATACTTCCCTGCCTACCGTGGTGCTTGTCACGGGAAATACTCACTTGAAGTCCTTCTCAGCCATGGGAAGTTGTTAACATTCATGAGCTGCTCCTGTTTGTCGGCTCTGTCCCTGGCCTGCGGGGCCCCACCAGCCCTGGCTGTGGAAGGTTCTGACAAGCAGTGCTCCCAGCCCTGAGCCGGGGCGCCTCGCACACAGTTGCCCTCCTGCCCCTTCTCCTGTGGCCAGGAGCCCCTGCTTCTCTCTCTGCCAGGTAAGGACACCTGGGCCTCACCTTGCTCCCACCTCACTCTTGCCTGCACCAGGGTTCCGAGTCATCCTGGACTCCATCCCATACCTGACACACCATTGATAGGGGAAGACCAGTCTGCAACCCCAGGGTGGTGCTCTGAGCCCCTCAGGATGGCAAATGGCAACGCAGCTGAACTGAAGCCCTTACATCTATCTGGGGGCAGAGCTGAGATGAGTCCCTGCTGTGACTGAGTGGTGACTGGGGGCTCAGGAGGGGCTCCCAACTGGCTGGAAACCACAACCACGTGGGGAGAGGCTGGAAGAGCCGGGGAGGGTCCCCTTTCCGGGCTGTGGGGAGGGAGGTGGCCAGGTGGGGCTGTGGTCCTCAGCCTGAGCCCCGCAGGAGGGGGCAGGGTGCCTGCTGTGTGTCCCCTGTGCCACAAAGCTCGTAGGACTGGGACCAGGGCCCAGGACCCAGGACCACAGCTGGGCCATCCTGGGACTTCAGCCTGGGTGGAATGGCACCGAGGCGGGACCTGAACTGGGCCCTGTCCATGTCCCTCAGCTCGCTAGGGCCTAGCGGGCATGTCGGGTGGGAAGGCTGCCCGTCTCCCAGTATGAGACCAGCTTTCTGGCCATGGTACCCAGGACTGGAGTCTGTGAGGGCTGCTGGCACAGTCACGGTGGAGAGTGGTGGCAGTGACACTGCTGGGATGGATGTGGGGTGCGGGTGGGCATCTTTTCGCCTGGGTCTCCGCCTCTGCAGACTGCACCCCTGCACGCAGAGAGGACCTCAGCTGGCTTCCCCTCTGGGAAACCCCAGCTGGTGGGTCCCTAATCCCAGCACCCTGGCCACCCCTTGAGCCCCCTTTCCCAGGCCATCTCTCCCCGCACTGCCCACCAACTCCAGCCTCAGCATCAGCTCAGGACGCCTGCCACCAAAGCACTCTCAGGATGACAGCGGGCTTGTGGGGAAGAGTAACAGCCCCAGGGCCTGGGAGGTGATTCATCACTTAATTAAGGAAATGCTCCTCACTGGGGAGAGCAAGGTGGCTGAATTATCCAAGTTCAAGCATTGTGAATAATTCTCTCCTGTGTCCCGGAGAGGCTGCAGGAGAGTCTCTGCTTCCGTTCCTCAACTTCTAATGGGGCTGCTGACTTGCCCCATCATCTTGACATGAAAATCAGCTCTGAGTCAGTTTACTTTATTATTATTATTATTTGAGACAGGGTCTTGTTAGTCGTTTAGGCTGGCCTAGAAACTGTACAGCCCAGGCTGGCCTCAAACATGCAGCGATCCTCATGCTTCAGCCTTCTGAGCGCTGACATTACACATGTGCACCACCACGCCTGGCATTTTTTTTTTTTTTGTCATTGTTGTTCAGTTTTATACATTTAGTCAACTAGAGAAAGGATCCATTGGATTCTTGGATTCCATAGTCTATTGTTCTTTAAAATATAAGAAGCCTTGGTTTGGGATGTAGCTCAGTGTTGTACAGCACATGCCTGGTGTGTGCAAAGTCCCAATTTCATCTTGGGCACACATTCACATGCACGCACGCATGCGTGCACACACACACACACACACACACACACACACATGAGTAAGGATGCCCTGGCTGGCTGGGTCAGGAGCTGCAGGTCAGGCCCATCACCTGGCCACAGGGGTTTCCTCATGGTCCCTCTGTGCTGCCTCTGCCCCACCCAGACTAGGAACCTGCAGGGCCGGAAGTCTTAGCCCTGCCACCTCCCTGCCAAGGTGGCCTGCAGCCTTGGCACCTTGCTGGGAGGTAGGCAGGCTGGCTTTGGACACAGCACTGGGTGACTTTGGCTGGGCAGGGCAGAGGCAGGAGCTGCACCCAAGCCAGAGGGGCTGAGGGGCCAGGTGCCAGGCGAGCATGTGGACATGGCACAAATTCCCCTAGCCTGACAGCCCCTGGGGCCCTGTGATGTGGACCCTGTGTGGCCCTAGGCACTGGATGTAGTGGATTCTCCCAGGCTGGACATGCAGCTGCCTCTAACCCAGTACCCTGAGCCTCTGCTGTGGGAGGGGCCAGGGTCAGTGGCTTTTCCCAGGCCCTGAAGTGAAAGAGCACCCAGCTGAGCACAGCCACCCTGAGCTGCTTGGCTGGGGGTCGTGCTTGGACTGGGCTGGCTGGCACCCAGATGCCCACTGAGCACCCCGTGTACCCCTCATAGTCTCCCGGCACCTCCTTCATCCATTGTCGCAGGGTTTTCCCAGCCCCAGGAAGACTCCTGCTTCTGAGCTGACTGGAGCTTCTCTCTCCCCTGTCACAGTCTCCAGGGTGCCCGGGCTCTGCATGTGGGCTCCTGCCCATGTGGGCACAGGGATGTCCCTGTCCCAGGGCACCTCCATCTGTGTCTGTCCCCCACCACGGACTCACCGGACCTGCTGTAGCCTCTTTTGCTCCATTTCTCGGCCTGCAGGGCATCCCTCAAAACCCAAGGGGCTGGGACCCTGGGGATTGCAAGCGCCATTTCCCCAGAACCCCACCGCCAGCTGGAAGTCCATTTGCTCAGAAGAGATTCTTTCCTTCCATGGGGCGCGCCAGAGAGGGCCTTCAGGGCCTGCCCAGCCCACATGGTATCTCACCCAGCCTTTCAATAGTGGTGCCATCAGCCTGCCAGGCCTCCCTGGGATGGGCTGAGAGCTGGAGAGCAGGAGGCCGGGCTGTGGCCAGGCTCACTCCAGCCCTCATGCAGGTGGGAAGCCACATGCCCTGGTCTGAGGAAAACAGGTCAAGGGCCATGTCTTTGTTGCTGACTTTGCTAGAATTTCTGATTTTTCAGGAGCTCAACTCAAGTTATTTCCTTCCTCCCTCAGCCCCTCTGCATGGGCGCACTCTGGAGCCCTGAGAAGATAGTGCCTGGGATTTATCCCTCCACAAAGCCTCTCACAAGGGATCAACGCTGCTTTCTGCATGCAAAACTCAGGTTTGTTGCTGCTGTTGTGTCAGATTCAAAAGAATTAGTATATTTTTCTTTTGCAAAGGGGAATGAACTTGTCTTTCCTTGGTTTTAGTGAAAATCAGTTTTAAAATTGTTGGGAAGCTTTTAGTGTTGTTTGTCTGAATATATCACAGAAAGGAAGGCACAGAGCGTGTGTGTCCAGCTGGATGGGTGTCCTGGGAGTGACCACATCCAGGTGTCCAGCACCCAGGCAGAGAGGACATTTTCAGCTTCCCTGAAGTCTCCTCCACCTGGTAAAACACCCTCATCCCCACATCCATCCTCAAGAAGAATTCTTCATGTTTGAAAATGTCCTGTAGACAAATAGTGCGGCAGGAGTTTCATCGCACCTCGTGGAGTTGGTGGGAGGCAGCTGCGCACAGCTGTGCCCTGTGATTTCTCATTGCTGTGTGACACTCTCTGGCAGGGGTGGACCACAACCGAGGTGCGCAGCAGCTTGGGAACCCAGGGCACTCGGGCTGTGCAGTGGGGGCTGCCGTGCGAGTCATGAGCAGGCCTCTTGGTGTGTCTCCATAGAAACATTTACATAGGGACACAGGCGCGGTCTGCAGAGATTTCATCGTTGTCAAAGCTCCCACTGTTTCCCAAAACTTCGGTCCTGCTGCTCCGCCCCCTCCTGCGGTGGGTTCTGATGGTTCTGGGTTGCTGTTCACTCAGTTCTGTCCAGGCTCTGCTGGTGTGCTCTAACCTTGCTCCTCCCGGCTGGTAATGGCACCCAGTACCCTTCACCTGGTTCTCAGCACCTTCTCCAAGACCTCCACCCTTCCACACTCACCAGCCCCTCGTCTGGTTTTTAGTTCTTTTTATATTCTGGATGGATGGAAGGCTGTCATCAGGCACATGTATTGCCAAGACATTTGTTTTTCACTCTTGATGGTGTCTTATGAAATAAAACTGCAGAATTTGAAAACAACCCCAGGAGTTGAATCATGGGGAAACTTTTCGGAAGTTTGGAAAGTCCAGGATTTTTGGATAGCACAGGAAATGCAGGGATGGCTGCAGCTGGTGGTGGTTTTGTGCCCACTGCTTCCGGGGGATGTGGTGTCACACCAAGCCTTGTGTAGTGGTGTGAGCGACAGGACAGAGCCAGACAACCCGTGGGGGATGACACATGCGATGTTGCTGGCTGCTCCTGGAACTTGTATAAGTGAGCCACCCCTCCTCACTGAGGCTGTTTCCCCACCTCTGCGGTCAGGGTGTTGGAATACAAGATCTCTAAGAACCTCTTCTCCTCTCCTGGACCCTAGGCAGAGGGCCCTGGGAGCCTGTGGCCCAGCCTGAACTCCTGCTGAGGGAGGAGGAAGAGGAGTGAGGACCAGTAGGTTGGGCAAATAGGGAGGACTATGCCAAAATATCAGAGATGACTCCAGCAGATGAAAGTCTCCCACCCCCAAGACCTTAGGCTTGTTCAAGACCAGGAGCACCCAACCCTGCCTGGGTCAACATCATTTGTGTGTGGTTTTGACCCCTTACCATGGGCCTGGGCACCAACACACTTCCTTGGAAAACCTGGAATGGTCACAGAATCCCCTCCAGACAGGTGGGCTGAGTCAGGTACCCACTTGGCCAGGACTCCTGTCTGTCCCCAGCCACAGGTCATCCCACAGCCACAGGGCCCAGCGCTGCCCTTCTTGGCATGAGCTCTTCTCGGTGCCCAATCCTCCCTGGACAGGGTCTTTCTGCTTTTGATAAATTTTACTCCTGCTACTCCTGAGCGTCCTGTGCTCTGGGCACCGGGAACTGGAGGCTGCTCCCCCAGGCCCTCCTCTCTGATCCAGCCAGCCTGTGAGATGCAGGTGACAGTCATACCTCTGAGATCCCAGCGTAAGGCCCTGCACCTGAGCCTGTGCACCCAGCACTCTGGAGGAGAACAGTGGCTCAAAACTCCATGCTTGTGTTCTAATTCTTTTTCTGTCATCGGAACGACACTGTTTTAAGAGAACTAAAAGCACACATGAGGGCTGAGGATGGCAGGGTTTGGAGGAGGAAGTCGCTTTGGCTGCAGTGGGCCGGAGAGGCTTTCACATAGATGGGTGCAGGTGGCCAGCGAGAGCTAGAAGTCGGGGCCCAGCCTTGGGTGGTTGGGATGTGTGAGGGTCCTGGGGTGGTTACCCTCTGCTTGAGGTTCCTGTGGTGACTGAGGGTGGCTGCCTGGAGCAGGCTCCTTGACAGGGGACAGGACTGAGCCCTTCTGGGTTCTGCTGGTGTGGCCAGGGTGTGACAGGAGCACATCAGAGGAAATATGGTGTCCAGGTGGGACTGCTGTCTTGGGTGCATGACACGTCAGATGGGCACGAGTGTCTAGGTGTTTCTGGCACCTACCACATGCAGGGCATGACCAAGGTGTGTCCAGTCATGGGCCCAGGTGGGGGGCTGGTGGCCCATGCAGATGGCCTCCCCCAGGGGTCATGGAGCCACAGTGCCTGGCCTGCCTGGGGTTGCAGCATCACTTGCCTTGGGGCAGCTGGGACTGTGGAGGACCTTGCTCCCCTGCAGCAGTCCTGGGTCCTTGTCCACGTTGCAGTCTCTCAGTGTCCCATCTGTGCCCAGGATCTGGCCCACCCAGCCCTAGCTCTGCCCCTCACCTGCACCATCTGGCTGGAGCTGACACCATGCCCCAACC
>NW_022900928.1:135117769-135126255 GCF_012274545.1 Fukomys damarensis | reverse complement strand
GGCAGGGGCCCTGGGGGGATGGGCAACAACAAATACTCAACATGTAACCTCACTGACCTAAACAAAGGCCAGCAAGGGTGGGTCTGACTTGGAGCAGTCAGGAACCAAGAAGCTTACACAGGAGCATGTTAATTCAGCACTCACAGAACACATACTACAGCTACTACTGTAGCATTTGCTAAATGTGAAGATACAAACAGGGAAAAGGCCATGGAGCAAGAGGCGCTTCCTTCTGGCTCCAGAATGTCCTCGAGAGCCTGATTTCTGCTATCTTCTTGCTCCCCAACACTGCATGGTGGCACAGGGCCTCATGGTGCCTGGAGGCTGCTGTACTTCCAGCATCATCTCTGACTTCCAGGAAGTGAGAAGCAGAAGAAGAATGAAGGGCAAAAAGTGTATTGTTTCTTCTTGTCAAGAAAATAAAAGATTTCCCTGGAAGCCTCAGCAGGCGCTGCTTACTGGGGCCAGGAAGTCGGAGGTGGGGGAGGGGCAGGGAACACCCGCCTAGCTGTGGACACAGCCACATTCCCAGGGACTGCTGTCCCTGCGTCCGAGGGCCTGATTATTATTATTGAGACATAGTATTTGTAGCCTTTATGGGTGCTGAGTTCGGATTTAGGACTTTTATGTTTCCTTTGCAGGAATTCGTCTACAGCTTTGTTTTTAAAGTCGCCTGCTTAGCGTCACAGCCGAACAGGATTCGAAATCACGGCCTCGTTTGTGACTTGATAGGAAGTCTTGTTAAAAAATAACCAGGTTTTAAAGGTTATGGGTCTTTATGAATTTGAGAGTTATCTCTGGTGATTTATATTTTCTTCGGAAACTAGTTTATGGAGTAGGGTGAAATTTCTTTTAAAAAACTACCAAACGTTGTGGTGTAATTTACAAAAATGGCCTCTGCAGCTGTGGATGAAAGAGTAACTGCTCCTAACAGTGTATTTACTGTTATTTTGTTCCTGTCTGTTATTTTACTGGGGATGCTACAGCATTACTTATACTATGTTTTTAAAACTTCTTATTCCATTTGTTTCTAAGGCACCTGCACTCGAGTTTGTAAGTTTAATCCCACTCATCTTGCTCCAGTTTGTTTCACTGCTGTCTGCTCTCTCTTCTCCTGTCCCATTATTTATCACGGGAAAGCTGGTGAGTTTCCTTTCCTGTTGTGGTGACTGAAGTGAAGGTAAGGATTTCCTCCTGATCTCTTAGCCTTTGATAGAGGCGCCATGACTTTATCGGTTTTGTTATAATTTTTTATTTCTCCTTTGTTCAGAGAGAAAGGTTTTTGAGAGCTCCCACTTGGACTGACTGCACCCAGAAAACCTGGACCGTATAGCGCTAAAAAGAATTGCAACTCTGAAGATGTTCCAGGGCGCACCTAGCTGTCAACCGCAGACAGGTGCGGGGCATCGGCCTGATGTGCAGGGAAGTGTGTCTGCAGGCCACCTGCAGGCCACGCAGCTCGGTGACAGGATGGCCTCTACCCTGCCTCGCCCGGAGCCTGCCAGTCTAGGGGGTCTCAGCGCCGTGCAGTGCGTGTGCCCAGTACGGTGGCTGGGCTAACCCCTGGCTCCTAAAACTGCAGTTCCTCATCTGACCGGAAGGGACGCTGTGTGCGAGACTCAAGGCTACCCCGATCTGTGACCGACCCTACCTCACCTAGTACCTTGCAGGTGCGCTTATTATTATTATTTTTTTTTTTGAGTGTCTGTTAAGTCACCCAGGCTGGCCTTGGACTTGTGATCCTCCTACCTCAGCCTTCTAGTGGCTGAGATTATAGGTATGTGTCACCAAGCCTGGCTTGCATTATATTTTTGATCAGAGAAAACCCTCTGTCGCTGTCCTCCACACCCTCCCTGTGCACTGCCTTTCTTCCCACCGTCGCCCTGGCAGCCCCTCTGCCGGCAGAGCTTCTCCTGCTCCTAGCTCCTGTTCCTGAGCCTGTGTAGCCCAGGCATTGGCCTCAGCTTTGACCTTGACCTTGACCTTGCATCTGACTTTGCGAGGCTGGGCTATAACTTCCAGTGCCCTTGATAGTTCAGTGTCTCTGTAATACGGTTTTATTTTGTATTTTTAAATCATTTGCCTCCCGTTGTTTAACACGTCCACGCTGACTGTCGCCATTCTGTTACATTGCTCAGGCTTTTCCTGCCTGCTCTTTCGTGTGATAGGAAGGTGAAACGCGTTCCACTTGTGGCCATCTTCAGATTTTAACCAACATGCTTATGCTCTGTTTCCCTGCTGGCATTGATAACACACCCATAACCATTTTTCTCCTCAAGACAGAATCAGGGCTTTAGCATGCTCGATTTTTCCTTCCCTTTCTTTCAAACCTCACGTTTGCTTTGAACAACACAGCTTCTTGAGTCTTATTTTATGAAAATATTTGGTGCAGTGAGGACTTGTCGTTTGCACCTCATCTGTTCACTGTGTGCACGCATGGGGCAGTAGCTGCCGACACCTGTCTCTCCTTGTGCGTTGCTCTCACTTGTACCTCAGTTCCCATCCGATGCTTTGAGCGGTGGGTCCTGGGCTCCCCTAGTGCACAGGGGGTACTCTGCCCATCTCCCTCAGGATGCCTGGGATGCGCCTGCCCTCCATAGTCCCCTGGAGTTCCACCAGTGAGGTCCTCCCCACCTGGGAGCCTTATGGCTGCTGCTTCTTCTCTCTCTCTCTTTTTTTTTTTTTTTTTTTTTTTTTTTTTTTTTTTTTTTTTTTTTTTTGGTACCGGGGAATGAACTCAGGTTGTGCTTAGGAGGCAGGTGTGGTTCCACTGAGCTAAATGCCCAGCCCCTACCTTAGGGCTGCTTCTTAATCTGCAGCCTGTGAGTACTTCTCTGGGCCACTGAGCCCTGCCTCCCTGGTGCTAGGTCCCAGTCAGTGTCCAGTGCCTCTCCGGCCTTCCTCTCCTTGGACTGTGACCCTTCACAGGGTTCTCTGCCTGGCCGGGTCTAGCAGTGCCCTGGGAAACAAGGACAGCCCTGCTCAGGGATCTCTGTGGCCAAGATGGGGTGATGGTGATGTTCACTCCTCCACAGGGCTGACTCCTTCCTGCAACTCCAGCTCCTCCCAGCTTCCAGGCCACTGGCCAGCACTGTGACCTGGCGCTTGGAATCTAACTCGCAGGCTGGCCTTGTTTCTCATGGTGCTGCTGAGAGCTGTAAGGCAGGAGTTGTGTCAGGGTTGTGTGCAGGGCCAGGGAAGGTTGGAGGAAGCCATGCAGAGCACCCAAGAGGTCAGCACTTGGGAAGTGGCAGGGGACCAGAGCCTCAGGACCAGCTGGTGGCCCACCTGCTGCAGCCCAGCTGCTCTTGACACACTAGAGAAAATGTCATGCCTCTGGCCATCATGATACGGCTTGTCCTGGGCTTGTTTCCCTCAAGACAGTGAAGATGAACTCTGAGCAGGCCATAGAAGGGAACTGCCACAGTGGGCAGGGGCCGAGCCTGCAGCCTCAGGGGAAATGGAGGTGACCCTGGGACCTGGGCTTTCCTCATAACAAAGGAAAACTCTGAAGAGACTCATCCTGAAGAGTTTCGGTGAAGCCTGCTCGACTCCAGGAAGATTGTCTGGGAAATCAGTTGCTTATCAGAACAAAAACCAGTGCTCTCCAGAGAAGGACTGGAATCTGGAGTCAGAACAGTGTCCTGTGGATGATAAAATACCTGACATGAAACGTTTGTCCCTGGAGAAGAGAGGTGATAAGGAAACAGCAGCAGTTCTAAAACATGATGGAAATAGAGGAGGAGGGGAAAACATTTCAACTTGTTCTATGGGATGATCCTAATACCAAACCCAACAAAGACCCTACAAATCCATATCCTCTATGAACACAGATGTAAGTGTCTTTTTAATTAAAAAGAGAGATGTGGTGGCGTACGTCTATAATCCCAGCACTTGGGAGGCTGAGGCAGGAAAATCATCATGAGTTAGGGACTACAGAGCAAGACCCTGCCTCAAGCCCCCCCCAAAAAAACAACCCCCCAAAATTTTTTTAAATAATTGAGGAATATATATATATATATATGGACCTGATGAGGTTTGCCCCAGGAATGCCAGGTTAGTTTAGTATTTAAAGCCAATTAGTCAATTCAGCAAGTAATACAAGAAAGGAAAATATATGTTCACCTGAATAAATGCAGAAAAAGCATTTGATGACACTCATCACCCATTTATGATGACAAAAAGAAAGAAAACTCCCTAATGAAGAAGGGAGGAAATGTCCTCAGACTGAAAAGGTGCACAGGTGTGAAAGTCCCTGTCATGAAACTCTTGCTGTGTCCTGGCCGGGCCGAAGAGCAGCCAGGCCCAGAGAATCATAAATACAAGGAGAGAGGGGCAAAGTTGTCCTTTCTCTACAGCATCACGGGGAGCCCTAAGGATCAGCAGTAAAATACCACTCTAGGTAGAATAATTGCACTTATTTAGCGGGATACAGGGCCTACATAATCTTCGTATGTCTGTATACTAGCAACAGATATTTGGAGAAAATAAATGTCGAGCTTGTTGCAGGAGTATCCAAAATATGGAAAGCTTAGGAATAAATTTATCCAGGGACATTAAAACCTCTGTGGTAAAAACTAGAAAATGCTGCTGAGAGAATTAGAAAGAGGTGAAAGAAAATAAGTAGAGAAATATACCCTGCCAGGAATTCCAAGACTCGTGGTGTCAGATTCCTCCAAAGGGATTCACTGATATCTCAATGAAAATCCTCTCATTTTATAGGAATGGCTCTTCACCCTGTGAAATACTTCAGGCACACGAGCTTCAATATCCTCTTACATGAGACCAAAAATATAAACAAATTGAAGCACAAAATAAGAAACAGAGAGGTAGATTTCTGCAAAAGAGAAGGGGACCCAGAGGTGAAGTACGGAGGGAATTAAGATGTGTGATATCCGTGAACCATCTCTGGAGTCACTTACATCAGGCAGAGACTGAGAAAGACAAAAATGGGGGGAAATTGTGAAAATGTGAGGATTCCAGGCAGTCATCTGGTCTGGGCAGTGGTGGACTGTGGGGAGTGGGCAAGGATGGCTGCACCCGGTGGGCAGGCGGAAGCCGGACATTGCAGCCCACGGAGCCAGGCTCCTGGTCTTTGATTCTCACCGCAGAGCACGTGCACGGGCTTCAGGGCCTTTGCACGCCAAGAAATCGCACTGGGGGGTTGATTTGTGTGGCCAGGGTGCAGAGGCAACTCCTTCGGAGGAGACATCTTGGTCAGGGCAAGGGTGCCAGCCAGCGGGGAGACACAGGGAAGTCACCTCCGCCTTCCTCACACAGCCTCTGCCCCGAAAAATAAAAACAGGGCCCCTAAAGGAGAAACAGGGAGATGTGACTCCACTGAAGGGACCGACTTCTGCTCACACAGGGACTGTGGAGCGCAGTCTGCAGACAGAGAGGCTCTGGTGGACACATGCAGCTGGAGACTTTGTCTGGGTTGGGGGATGAGCCCCTGCTGATTGTGGGGCATTGTCAGTCACAGGTCACAGTGCTTCTCACCTGCTGGAGGCTGAACTGAGACCAACAGAATGCTGCGGCCATGGCCACGTCTGAGAGGCAGGTACCCCCCACCCCCATTCAGTTCTACTTGGTGAGACTCAGTGGAGAGAAATGCCAGCACCCATCCTGAATGAGACTTGGGGAGGCTTGTTGGTCAGGCCTCAGAACGGGAGGAGAGTTCTGTAGGTGTCAGCAGAAAGCATGGGTTTGTGGTGGGGTGGACACACGGTGGCCAGGTGCCATGACATGGGGGGTAATAGGCCCCCACTCTAGGGATCTAGGGGGCTCAGTGAGCACCTTCAAACCTGGGGGGTGTTGGGGCCCCAGTAACCGCAGGAAATGTCCCTGAAGAAGGGAGGCCTGTGTGGGTGTGTTAAGCCTCTCAGGGCCCTACCCAGGTGTGCAGGCCAGCCCTGTCCTGGAGATGCCGGGGAGGCCTGTGTCACTGGGGTGACAGACCCCAGGGCCCAGGCCAGGGGCACAAAGGTGTCTGTGTCAGATAAGCCACAGCGGCTGGCCCTGCTGCACTGTCAGAGAGCAAAAGTAGCTGTGTCCACTTCCCTAGGAGCAGTGTGGGCTGGTCTGGCTGGGAGAGGACAGTGCCCCAGCCTGCTCATCTCTCTGTCTCCTCCCCGGGCTGCCATCCGGCCTCCTAGGGCCTCAGACGTGACCCTCAGCCTACAGCCCCCCACCCACAGGCTGCACAGGGCCCTGGGGTTCTGTGACCCAGTGATGTCCTGGAGGAGGCTGGTGGAGTGCCACTGTCCTTCTCACCTGTCATCTGACCACCTTCAGGGCACTGGGAGCTTCTGGGCCTGCAGGGCATGGACTGCGGTGCCTGGCACACAGTAGGCATCTGTTCTGTAACTGGGGTGCTGGGCTGCCTGGGCGCGTGGACCTAGGAGCTTACCCTGAGGTGTGCCAGGCCCTCCAGAAGTCACACTGTCCCTGGAGCTCAGGCTCCCAGTACCAAGTTTACGTGGTCTGATGGCGCTGGTGGTTGGGGTGCATGGGTAAGTTGTATTAGGCTGGAGAGATGAGGCTGCAACCCCAACCAGTGTGCTCACCTGAGAGTGAGCAGGGTGACAGGGAGGGGCTGGCCAGCACCCTTGGGCCTCTGTGCTCCCAGGCCTGAAATACCCAAGACACGCTGAGGCTTCTGCAGGTCCTGAATTTCCAACCCTGACTCCATGTGCTTGGCCTCGAGGCTGCAGGGCCAGGTTGGGCTGGAAGCTCCGTGGCTTCTGGGAGGGGCCTCTGCCTTGGGGTCTCTGTGCCCTGACTTCTCAGGTAGATGTGGCTGGGTTGGGGCACGCCAGCCCCTGGCAAAGGGAGCTGAGTCACCAGGAGATATGGCTCCTTCCCCTGCCCCCCTCCCCGCAGCAGGGAGGAGCGACCGGCCCAGCTCCATATGCAGCTCTGGAGAGCGGTGCAAATGGCAGGCACCTTCCTTACAAATGAAAATGGGGCAACTGATGGGTTTCTAGAATTGGGATATTTGAGCAGCTTCAGGTATAGCTGGATCCAGGAGGTTAGACAGTGTCATCAGAACTCTGTCTGCCTCTCTGCTAGGCTTTCTTTGGGTAGCTTGAGTCTAAGGGCATCTCTCGGGGAGACCAGATGGCCACAGGGGCTCAGACACAGAGTCACTCTGTTTCCAGTGCACTTCTCAGTGTCCCCTGGACCCCGCCTGGCCAGCCTGGGTCATGTGGTCCCTGCTGCATGCAGTCCGTGAAGAGCTGCTGGTCAGGGACATTCACTTCTGGAGGAAAGGGAGAGAGCCAGCTGGGGAGGAGAATGGACGACGGCAGGGCAGGTACACACTCGCCCGCCATGCGTGTCCTCCCGGGTTGGCCATTGAGCCCACGTACCAAGCTCTGCCTGCCTCTGGAGAGGCACACCGGGCTGCCTGACCTGCTCGGCCCAAGCACTGGGCAGCTTCAAAGGGGCCTGTCTAGCTCACTGGCTTTGATCTCCGGATGGAGCTGGCTTGGCATGGGCTGCCAGGTACATGGGCATCGGCCCTGGGCAGAAGCCGGCCCTGCCGTCACCAGTGCAGTCACTGCCTGAAGGGCAGGCACTTTTCTCTTATCACGTTGGCAACTCAACCACAGACCTGCTCCTGTCTCACGTAGGAGGAACTGCGCAGACAGGAGAGCGGGGTGCTGTCATGGACACAGGCTACGGGACAGAGCACAAGCTCAGGACCCTGTGGAGCTGGGGTCAAGATGCCAGGGTGGGTTGACACCCGGCACAGCTGCTGTGCGACCTGGGCCCTGGTCTGAGCATCTGGAGTAACAGCCAGTTTTGGGCCTTCTCAGTGCACAATGTCGCCAGGCCCATGAACCCCGAAGACCTTCCTGTCTCCAGGCTCTGGGTACCTAACGGAACACATACTTCACCCCCATTTCTGAAAGGTGTCTGTCCAAATCCTCACTCCAGACTGGGCAGAGAAGGCTTCTGACACAAGTGTGACTGGCTGAGCCAGAGCGAGGTCAGAGGGGCCTGGCCAGCCTGAGCTGGTCACAGTCACAGAGCACAGTGCACAGGGTGGGGTGGACTTGGGGTGGGCAGCCCTGAGAGGGAGAGGCTTGGGAGAGGGACAGGGACAGGGCGGTAGGGGCGGGGAGGGAGCAGTGCCTGTAAGGCCCTGACGCTCGCTGGGTGGGGAATTGGGAGAGCGGAGGGGGAGGTGGCAGCAAGATCTCTGGGCCCTGGAGGAGCACCTTCCGCTGCCCTGTTCTTCGGCTCAGGTCTGGCAGAGATCACAGTGAGGCCGATGGACGCAGGCAATGGTTCTGGTCCTGCTGGCCCTGGTGCCCCTCCCATGCCAGGCCAGCCTCTGTGTTCACAGGGCCTGGGTCTCAGAGCTCACTGGAGTCCTGGGCTCACCTGGCTGATTATGGGCCCCAGAGGTGACCCAGGGTGAGTGTCCTTATGCCGTGGACTCTCTTTCTGGCCTCAGTGACATGCTCAGATCCTGGCCC